>NW_026125325.1:0-150743 GCF_943737965.1 Phodopus roborovskii | reverse complement strand
TTACCTTTAATTTTAGAAGCACATTTCCATTTGTTAAATGTGTAATAGATGCCTAATATGGAATACTTAAAGCATGTGACAGCACCAAGAAAGCTAAATTGCACATCACACTATCATCCAGAGACTACCATTGTTGAGTCAATCTTAGTTTGCAGCATGCTTACACAAAGAGCACATACATATATTTTAAACTATCATGGAATTAGATTGTTCACAGTGGTTTGCATTTACTGCTAATTCTTTCTACAAATGCTTTCCCAGGTGTTTCTGTGTGTGACATGACCCAGACACTATCGTTTAGGATGAGCTGTTGGCTTGCAGGCACAGAGTCCTCCCAAGCTGTCACACATTGAGGTACAAAAGAACTAAAGAACTGCCACTCTTTAAAACTTGGACTCAGAAAGTCTGACTTAAATACACATGAATCTATCTGCACTTCAGAAAGTTCCTTGACGTCTGTAAAACGAACAATGAACATCTATGAATACATTTTAAAGAACATTCAAGTCTACTATTTTCTTCCTTCCTTCCTTCCTTCCTTTCTTTCTTTTTCTTTTTTTGGGGGGGGTTTGGTTTTTTTTTTGTTTATTTGTTTTGTTTTTTGTTTTTTGAGACAGAGTTTCTTTGTGTCTTGGGGGCTGTCCTGAACTAGCTCTTTTAGACCAGGCTGGTCTCGAACTCTCTAGATCTCGCCCTTCTGTCTCTGCCACCCAAGTACTGAGATTAAATGTGTACTCCACCACCCGGCTTCAGGTAAATTACTTCATAGACACACAAACATAGAATTTTTGAAAAATCTGACTACATTTTGAAGAATGTGTTTTTCAGAGACATAAACATTGTGAATAAAACACAATGCTCGCTGCTCCCATCCTTGCAAGCCAAAGGAAGGAGCTGCACCCTGGTGAAGGCATATTGGTCTGCTTTTAGCACATACATAACTAACCCACTGAACTCTTGGGACTGAGTTCTTTCTGCATTTTTCCATGCCTGTAGCCCCACCCATTGACATTTGTTCAGATTAGTCTGTTCAGCTCCCACGCAGTGACCAACAGCTACTCGTAAAAGTATGTCGGTAAGCTCCTATTCCAACAGCACCTCTGGGACTGAGCAGGGATGGTCAATAGCCACAGGTACCACCTTGGGGCCAAGCACAGACTCAACAGCTCTCAGACATTCATTTAGTATCCAGAGGCAGCTCTTTTAAAACCTAGTGTTATTGTGTTGGTTGTCACATTATGATTAAGGAAAGTGATTTGAAGAGGCTAAGTTGCCCAAGGTCACATGTCACATGACCCACTAGAGTAAAACCAGAGCCTCATAGCACAGGCGCCTGTTTCTCCTCCCTGAAGAGGAGCAGGCAAGAGAGGAGAGAGGAGAGAAGAAGCTACAAGAGGACATGTGAAGGAGGGATGTAACTGTCTTTCTCCAGGAACATGTTTCTGAAGGGCCTCAATCATTTGTGGTCCTGAGACCAGCAGGGGGAACCCATACCATCTAGGCATTTTGTCACTATATGTCAACTTCCATGGAACCTCAGCATCACCCACTTCTATATTCCAAGCATCACTGAGTGGAGTTTCTCTTGCTGACAGAGGGGCAGCCAGAGGCATCTAGGGACACACTGTAGTTTGCTCTGAGTTACCTTCCATTTTCCCTGAGGCCTTGGCACCTCAATACCATATGCTTCCCGGTGATTCCTCTACCCTGTTCAGCATGAGCAGGGTTAATCCCAGGATGGACTCTCTGATTTACTCCTCCTTACCAGAGCCCACGAGCTGTGCAACCCAGGGCACATGGTGACTGGGATGGCCCATGAGGTAGTGCAGCAACCCAGAGGGTAAAGTCTTTCCCTGGCTGTCTTCTATTTATTTTTCAGACATTCTGAGGGAAGCTGGACTTTCTAAATGTGTTCATATCCAGGAAGAGAAAACAACTCTAAAATTACAACAACACCTACCCATGACACAGCATAACTGGGATCCTAGAGACTCTTGTCTGCCTCCCCCAGATTCACCATACTGGTTCTGAAAATGAGGGCTGGGCCTGTGCTTTAAAAACCACAAATGCCTTTGTCTGGAGATTTCTTTGTCATCGGGCTCTTTTGCTGATCTACTGGCTAGTTTCTCTCTCTCTCTCTCTCTCTCTCTCTCTATATATATATATATATATATATATATATATATATATATATATATTTAAAAGGTCCTTTTAGTGATGCCATACGGTGAACTGTTCTAACCATCTGTTGTTGAGGTTTGGGTGGATTTGTTGTTTTTTTTTTTTTTTTTTGGACTGGTTGCGTTGCAGTTCTTATGATATATGTTATAATCTGTCAACCCTGTCCACAGACTTTTTGTTTCAGTTTCTTGTTTCACTGCCTACAACGTCCCCCTGGCAAATTCCTCCTTATCTAGTGTCATTAGCCTGAAATAGTGGAAGGTCTCCTTCAGGGTGTGAGAGGCAATATCTTCTGCCACAGGTTTGTGGGGGGCTCATAGTGTCATTTTAAGCTTTGAAACCATTTTATTTGATCAGAGTGACCCCTAAGCCTTACAGAACATACAAAAAATGATTGGAGGCCCTGGAGAAAGCACACACCCCCAAGCCCTATCCCTGAGATTCTTGGCTAGTACTGGTGCATTTGAAGGCCAGAAAACTGCATTTGGCCTCAGTTCCAGAGGATTTTGGAACAGATGCTCCCAGAACCACAGTCAGGCGCCTGAACATCATATAGTTGTCCTCTTCCCTTCCTGCTCCAGAGCACAAAATAGCCCAGCACTTCCCATCCTTCCCAGCTACGTGTTCACACACAGGACCTTGCTCTGTCCAATAAACAGAATCATGATTTTACTCTGTTCTCTAATAAAACAATGTAAGTGGAAACGATTTAACAGTGATAAAATGTGACATGAAGAGGAAGAGGATAATAATAAAATGTCTCCAGCATCCAGGCATTTAATACAATTGTGATTAACCACAATGTGACATTAAACACCACCACTGTCACCAGCTCCCAGCCCTCTGCATGGGAGTGGGGAGGTAGCCACTCAGTTTGGTTCCTGCCCACAGCTCTTTCCTTCACAATGGTCTACCTTGGGCTAACAAAACACATTACGGCCTATATGAATCAGTTCTCTTGATGTACATAAATGCTCCTACCTAGAAGTCTGAAAGGAGACGCACCCAGATTCAGAGAATAGCGTGACTCACACTATGCACGTGCCCACAGATGCACACACCCAAATAAACACACAGCCAGCCTCTTACATTGATGTTGCTATATTTTTAAACATGAGTTTTTCTCTTCTAAGAGGTCATATGCTAATTTGGTTTCCTTTTTGGTGGCAATTAGGAGGCTGGGCTAATAAGGGGAGTGGTTATGTTAAAAGGAAGAGAATAATGCCCTTCTCCAGGGAGTGGGTCCCTTTCACAAGAGCATGCTGTTATAAAGTGAAGCTGTCCCTTCTGTTTTGTCTTTCCTCTTCACACCTTTTTGCCCATAGAGCTTGGAAGACAACAGACACAACTAAGCAATCTTGGACTTCCTAACCTCCAGAACCCATAAGCTAAAATAAACCTTCCTTCTCCATCAAGTGTCTTTGTGTTCCATTATAGCATTTTCTGATGAAGTAAGACAGACGTGTGTACAGGCATATGAGCAAAGATGTTCATGTATGTATATTTGCACTGGTATATATGCATGTTCATTTTTCCATGCATTTCTATATTAATGTACATACCTAAGTAGGACAAGAATAGTCCTAAGCACTCACCCCTACACACACACACACACACACACACACACACACACTGAATAGACCTCAGTGGGAATATATGAAGTTGCAATTATGATACGTACTATAAAGGTAATATGGAATATTTAGAGAATTCAACTAATTCAGAATATTCTGTAAAAGTACCCTCAAAGAAATGAAGATTCAGCAGGCATCCAGAGGATAAATGGGTAATTCCTAGAAGAGGGAAGAGAGGGAAGCATACTACCTGGAGAGAAGGGCGTGTGCCAGTGTCTTGTGTTAAGAGGAAGTCTCTTGCATCAGAACCACCAAGTACATGTAAGTGCAACCAACACACAAGGAAGAAGCTATGGAGTGTTTCTGCAACTGCAGGCACAAGAGCCCCACCATGAAGAGTCATGGGTTGCATTAGGATCGCGGACTTTATCCCAAGAGCATGTCTACACCAAAGGCGCATTTACCACAAATGTCAGGTCTATGTTTTGAGAGCTATATCCAAAGATATATTTAAAGGAATTTTTACGCACATATCTGCACACAGGAGATTGACATTCACACAGGCTTTCTCTAAAATGCATATTTCCATACATGTTTATTAAACTACAGCTCAAATATTTTACAAACACATGTCACATTAAGATCAGGGAAAGGAAGAGTACTAGAGGGCACTGAGGGTCAGGAGCGCTCTCTTTACCGGGCCTAAACCAGTCCTTGGGGCCAAAACCGAAAAAGCAATGGATTTGAAAGGAGCATTCTGCCTCCGTTGCTTCCTCTGGGTTTGGCTGACTGGCATCACGCATGTGCCTCCAGCACTGTTCCTCCTCCTCTTGGCTCAGAGTGTCCAGTGACAAGGTGGGGGTTTCTTCCAGAACATGGTCATTGACTATTCTTGGCCTGAGCAAGGAGAGGAGGATGGGCAGGTCAGGTTGCATAAAGATTGCCTTGTGCCTTCTCAGGGTTGTAAGCAGGGCCTCTGGCAGCCACAAGCTGGTGAGCTGGAGTACTCTTAGTACACAGTGGGCAACCCTAAGCTGTAAACACAAGGCACAATGGGGGAACCAGAGGACTTGAGGACCTGCTAGCATGCCAATAGGAACAGCCATGAAGCTCTGTGACATGTGACATCAATGATGGCTGTGTCCTTGATTGCCTGTGACACAGTAACTCATAGAGACAGACAAATTTGCACATAGTGAACTTTCCTCCGATGGGGGTAGCATCTCACAGTGGAGGAAGGAGTAGGGAATTTATCAGCCATAACACCCGCATTATGGTCCCTCCAGTGCATTGGAGCCTATGCTTGTGTACATTTGAGCTCCATTCAACAAAAAAAAAAAAAGCCAGGAAGGGCCTTGGGCAGAGCTAGTGACAGGCTCCAGGATATTAGGTAGGAATTAAACTTACCTAGAGCCCATGTCTTCATAGAGATGTCCCTGAGGGATTTGTTAATATCCCAAGGACTATTATCCACTCATAGTTTGTTTTTCCAAAATAGTCTTCAGACTGTGTAGGAAACATGTTTCTTTCTCCTCAGTTGGGCACTCTTCTTCATAATCCTGGTGGCAACCGCCCAGACCCACCAAGCTGCTGAAGACGGCAGGGTTCAAGTGGACACTGGCTGGTGGTGCTGATTCTCCAGGCTGACCCATTACTCCACAATTTACAAAGGACATTCAAATCACCATTGTGCCTAACCCTCACCATAACCCCAAAGTGGAATAAGCACTCCATCTTACAGATAGGAAGACTGAGGTTAAAAGACTAGCCTAAGCACAGGGCAGAGCTGATTTTCAATTTCCAATCTCCATGCTTATCTTTCAAAAACACCAGTTGCTCAGTGTTCCCAGTCTCTCTGTCACCTCCTAAGACCCAGGACTCCTCCCCCCAGGGCCCTCTGCTTCCCTAGGTATGCATCCTAGTCAGGATTAACAGTCCCCAGCATTGAAGCCACAGGTGGCAACTAAAGATAAGCAGGTGGCTGCTCCAGGGACTGTCCTCAGAATGCTGTCACTGATGATAAGCCATAAGCTTGGTCAGCTCTAGCAAACATGGCTAAGAGCAACACCCCAAACCCTCTGTGTTCTGTGTTTGTTGTGCGGTGCCCAGGCACTTGCTGCCCACTGTGAAGTGACAGAACCCCAGGTCCCACTCCCCACACCTGCCCAGACAGCAGCCTGTCAAACTTTGAGTTCAGGACATTTCTGTGGGAAGACCTAGCCGATTTACCCCAATCCCACACCCACTGGAGATGATCCAACCTGCTTTAAGGGCCAAGTTCCACACCTCAATAAAAAAAAAAAAATGCAGGCTCCGGGAAGTAGTTCAACTTCTTCAAAACAGCTTGTGTGTGGTTGAAATGTTTTATTTTAATCATAGCAATTAGATGTTCTTGTTTTGCACAACATCCTCCAACAGAATCGCCTTCAGCACAGGTGAGTGGCATGTACAGTAATAGGTTTGGGAAAGTCTGGGGTGAATGACACATCCAAGAGGGAAGGAGAAGGGTTAGCAATCTCGTCTCCAAGTATTTACCCATATGGTTTACCCAGATTTCCAAGGGAGATTGTGAGTAGTTCATTCATTCATTTTGAACGGTTTCCCATGTCCAAGCTGTTGCTGACTGCCGGGTATACAGCAGCGGCACAGAGACACATGTCTTGCTTTTGTTAGTTCCAATCCAAATGGGAAGACAGACAGTGAGAAGAGACTTAGAAATCAAAGTATGTAGGACTATTTTGCAACAGCACATAGCCACCTAGAGCTCTTAAATTAACATTCAGCAACACACACACACACACACACACACACACACACACACACACACTTTACAAACAGAAGTGAAGAATGGGAAATGGCCTTCTGCTAGTAGATTCAAAAAGATATCTGGTGTCTGTCGACCTCAAACTGGACTCTAATAATCCATAAAAATTTAATTACCTCTCCCTTAAAAACATATCATGGAAAAGCAGTGGTGGAAAAGCTTCCAAAGCCCTCAGTGCCTCAGTCTCTGTCTGTCTTGTTCTGCAGGGGGGCAGGAGGGCCATTTTTTTTTTTTTCTCAAGTGAAGGGATGTCAGCTTTGGCAAATAAAAATGGAGACCTCCCAGTTAAATCTGAATTTCAGGTGAATAGCAGGTACTTTTCTTTGTAAATTTGTCCTAAAATGTTACATGATACATACTTGTTTCCATGACATTCAACGGTAACTGATCACCAGATGGCAATAGCATGTCTTTAGTTCCAGCACTTAGGAGGCTGGTGGATCTCTGAGTTCAAGGCCGGCCTGGTCTACAGAGTGAGTTCTAGGACAGCCGGGGCTACACAGAGAAACCCAGTGTTGGAAGAAAAGAAAAAGAAAGGAGAAAAAAAGGGAAAGGAGGGGAGGGGAGGAGAGGGGAGGGGAGGAGAGGGGAGGGGAGGGGAGGAGAGGGGAGGAGAGGAGAGGGGGAGGGGGAGGGAGGAGAGGGGGGAGGGGAGGAGAGGGGAGGGGAGGGGGGAGGAAAAGGAAAGGGATAACTGAACATGCAACGCTGGTATCCCACAGCCCTGGGGGAGAAAAACTGAGATGGCAAGAAAATCTCTGAATAAGTAAATAAGTAGCAGGGCCACCCAGCTTTCAGCGTGGGAACGTAACAGCAAGTACCTAGATGTACAGAAGGAGTTTCTAAAGCCATTTCTCCTAGTGCTTACGGAAACCAGCCAAGAGGAAAGTAGGAGAAAGTGAGGCTTCAAGGTCACAGGTTTAGAGAACAGCCTGTCCTGTATTTCCTTTCTGGAATCCAAGCTCTGGTCATGTCATAAAAGCTCTGAGACCCTTACAGGAAGTGTACCTGGCTGGCCTAGTTTAACCTGGCTTGCCCACGGATGCTATTTATGGAGCCAGTTTTATCTGTTTGTTTTATAAGGACACCTAGTAACATCATGCAAACCAACTGCTCTGCTCAGCACACTTTGCAGAACACCAGTATTAAGACTGAAATTGTCTTCATATATCCAGTGGGCTGCTGAGTAAGAAGGAAATAGAACTCGGATGCTATAAACCGAAGGGCAGTTACTCGCTCAAGGAATGCAGCCATCTGGGAAGCAGGTGCCTGGTCCAATGTGAAGTCTAGACATTTCTAACAGTTGGAGCAGTGCAGTAGATAATGAGTAAGTTTCTGGGGACTTACTAAATCAGGCGTGGAATGCTGCCGGGAACACTAGAGGATATCCTTGCTCTCTGTAAGAAGCTCTGACTACTGTGACAAGCATACACAATGTAGAGGGGCCTCTGCCAGCAGCTTCCTTTACAAAGAATCTCCATGTTGTGTATCTCTTCTGAGGCCTACATCCATCCCTTCTATGCCTGCCCTTAACACAGTCCCAAACCGTTCCTTCCTCGGGGATGTCAGTTCTCAACCAAGAATGACCCATGCTCTCATCTAGGCCTTTCTATAGTCTAGACACCTTGGATCACTCCCTAGCCTCTGGGAGGGGCTTGTCAACTTTGGATGTTACCTAGAGCTTATGACCCTACTTGGCAGAGAAGGAAGGGTGTAGGAAGAGTCTGTGTTGTGAGACTGATCTTGTGGTATTTGATAGAACCCATATTATCAGGTATCTGAGACAAGGGGGCATAACGTACTCCAACATGGTTCAAATCTCACCTCTGCCTCTCCCGGCCTCTGTGACCTGGAGAAAGCTTCCAACCCTGAGTGAACCTTATTTCCCTTTGTAAAAATAAAATAAAACAAAATACCAGAAGCAACAACGTCTACATTTCCCTGTTTGGAAAAATGAAGAGTGATGAAAGGGACACAATGGACCCCACAGACTTCCTGCCACTGAGTCCAGACACTCAGTAAAAGTTGACATCGTGGGTGACTGTGTTTGTTCCTATTAACACAGAAGTCAACTTCCAAGGACTTCTTCAGAAAGTCACTAATCCATACCCAAAAGGTCAGGCCCCAACGGAAGGGATGAGCTGGGGATGGCTAACACCTTCCTTTGAGAACACGCCAGGGCAAAGAAACCAGGAGAAAAACATCAAAAGACAACAGTCCTTCCTCCTTCTGGGTGGAAAGTGTCTGAGGTTGGAGGCAGGTTGCCCTGACCCTTGACTCAAGTAAGTCTGCAGCCTTAACCACAGTCCCTAATCCTTCTTGACTGTGAAGGAAGAAGTTGCTGGTAGTTCAGCACTTAGCAAAGGAAAGTCTCACAAACCAAAACACTTCACATGTGCACCAGCGTGTGCACGGGTGCTCTGAGATCACGTTGACTGATGCCTGCTCTTAGGCCGTGTTCTTGTAGTAAAGACTTCAAGCCCAGAATCGTCTGGGAGGAAATATGCTGGATCCACTGGCAATGGCTTGTTTGCTGTCTCCTGGGTGGACTCTCACCCTACCCCCATCTTCATACTCCCCGTCCTTCACTTAAGGATCTCTGAGCTCTGTGTCTCTTGGGAAAGTGTCTCTGATCTATTTTTGCCTGGGTTTGTGAACTCTTCACACAGATTATCATCTGGCTGACTCCGGTTTTGATTAGTTCTTTTGTTTGATCTGTTGTGTTTTATAACCTAAGTCCTACAGCCCGCTGCAGTCCTTCTTGTATTACAGGAACATTGGTTAAGGTATCAGAGCATTTGTCACAGTTTCTGCAGAGGATGCCTATCCCCTCATCCCCAGCCTACCCTCCTCCTGGTACTCTTGGCCACTTTGGCACAAGCAGACGCCTTCCCCCCTCACTACATGGCTCGACTCTGTAAGTGGAGTCTGCTTTTCACATTAGCCAAGAGGAGTCTCTGAAGTCAGAAATCCTTGGCTTATGAGTCACATTGTTTCTTTGTGCCTCATTTCCCCCAACTATAAATAGGCCAAGTCCCACACTTTCTCATCTCCCAGTATCCAAGAGACTGGTACAGGTGCTTTTGTGCAAATGGGGAGCTCCTTCCCAGGAGCCATTTCTGTTCTTTCCCAGGTGGGCTCTCTCTCTAAGATCATGGCATTCAGGGATCTCTAAAAGTTTGTGTTTTTCTGTCGTGGCAGCCGCCTCTTTTGTAGTATGGCTGTATGGTGTGAAGTTTCTGATATGCACAAGGCAGGCTTTGCAGAAAGAGCTCTCTGTCTCCCTATTGTCTTCAGCATAAAGTCCCCAGAAGCTAAGTTCACAGTGAGAACAGATCACACACACACACACACACACACACACACACACACACACACACAGCACGCACACACGCACGCACATGCGGGACATCCTGACCTGCTCAGACCCATAAGATGGAGGGCAGTGTGATAAGAAATAACAGAGAAGTAAAATTTGCTTAGTAACATGGAAGTTTCTATGCTTTTAGAAAAGCTAAACACGTGCATGCGTGCAGTTCTTACTTTTTAATACTAAAGGCTCCATAAAAATGATTAATTTTTAACATCTGCCCATTTTACAGATGCAGAAAGTCATGTCACTGAACTGGTCAACATTGGGGGGGGGATGGTTTTACTGATAGGTTCCTTGTTTCCACTCTACCCCCCAGCACAGAAATATCTTCCAGTCTTTGTCATTCCTTAGGTGGATGTTTCCTGTGGCCCCACCACAGCCACACAGAAGCCCAGGTTGTAGAGGCCAGGCACAGTTGGAACCCACAGTGTAGACTACGACTCCCTGCACAAAGGCCCCAGCCACTGTGGGCTTCTGTTTGTCCCCTGAAGACCAGGACTCTAGGAAGCCTTGCTGTTCCCTCTCCTGTTCTCTGAACGTCTTGTCTCAGCTCAAAAGCGCCATCCAGGGAAGGTGTGGCCTGTGTAGTCTCAGTCACTGGGCATCTTCACATGTGTGCCACCCACCACAGTGATTGACTTCACCTCCAGTGAGTCACCACAGCTGACTCATCCTTGATATGCTAAGAACTGTTTGCTGCTGTGTGGCTGGGCCAGAAAATGCATACTGACAGAAATCTGATGGTGCAAGGTCATATGAAGAAGAAAAAAACAAATCATACTTCTGAATACACCTTTTGAATACAGTTTCTCTCAGCATTAGGAATATTGCCTTTTTCTCCCAGATCATTTCTATCTCTCTCTATCCGTGTGTGTGTGTGTGTGTGTGTGTGTGTGTGTACATATATATATATATATATATATATATATATATATATATAAAATGTGTATGTACGTGTGTAATATACAATAAACACTCAATAAATTTGAGATTATGCTAAATTATGGTTTGTATGCTGCTTTTTCCCACTTACCGTTATATTGTACTTGCTCATGTTATAAAACAGGCTTTTAAAATTATTGTTTTCCCCCAGTTGGCCCATTTTCTTTCCACACCATCCTCACACTTGCAGTAACTGCTCCTGACCTCATGAGTACTCGAGTAAGAGGTATTCAGTGGTGTTCCAGGAAGTGTCAACAGAACCTGTCTTTAACTTGCTATGCCTTCTGTGGCTTCTTTCAGTCTGGCAGACTTGGGTGATGACCTCATCATTAAGTCAAAGGTCTGTGGTTAGTGGCTGTGCTTCTAAAACTTCTCATTTGAGAGATAAACCAATGCCAGTACGCACTGAACTACTGGAGCTAATCAAGGGAGAACAGAGGCAGGACCTAGTCACCTGTACACAAAAGTTTCCTTGTTCAAACCAACTGATACCTGAGGACAGCAGATTAAGGGATTTCCAAATACAGGCACAGCTTAGAGAGCTGAAAGGAACACAAAGTCAGCAAACACACTCTCCCTTTATAAGGAAACTGAGAGCTGAGTACTGTCTTGCCACGGGTTGTCCCACAGCAAACAGTGATGGAGACTGCACTGGGGGCTGACACTGCTCCTCACAGGCCAGGTGGAGCCATTTCCATGCAAAGAAACTGAGATCCTGCTGCACAGAGAGTTTTGAACTGCACGTAACTATACTAGCCAGGGTTCTTCAGAGGAGCAGAAGCAATTACACAACACACCTACACACATATATATGTGTGTGGAATGAATGTGCATCTATTGGCCCCAGTGTTTGAAGAGTTTACATGATTTTAGAAAAGGTACAAGTATAGAGAAATAAAGATTTTCATACCAGAAGTCCTGTAGAAATCGTGGACCCTTGCCCATTGCTTGTAATTCTGTCTGTATGCTGGAGAGCTAATGTGCTCACTAGCTGCTTAGTCCTGAAGCTAAGTGCCTTGGAACCAGAACTTGATGATGCATCCCCAGTCCAAGGCTATCAGTCCAGAAACTCCCTGGAGAGTTGCTACCGTGACTCATAGTCAAAGGCTCAGAAGGCTGGGGTCTGATGTGGATGATGGCAGCTGCAAAGAACACACTTGTTCAGAAAGATGAGCTTGCAAGTGCAAGGCAGCCCCTTCCATTTTCCACTTTTACTCTTCATGGTGGCTGGCCTACTGGTTAGGTTAGCCCACATTCAAGGTGGGTCTTTCTTCCCAGTTGGTGTCCCACAAGTCAACAGCATCAGAAAATGGCCTACCAACACACCAGGAGGGGTGCTTTACTAATCTCTTTGTTATCCCTCAGTCCAGTCAATTGGCAATCAAGATTAACTGCCATGGTATCCAAATTAAAAGACAGAGATCTAGAAACTCACTAAGGACACATTGTAGTGATAGTCCCGTTATTAAGCTCACCTACTTGAGAATAGTCAAGGTTATGGCCTCTCAACTTTCTAACTTTATCAGTAAAAACTTGCCAGTGAACCTCTAATACACGAAGATGTACTGTGCCCAGTGCCTCAGTACCTTCCCACCGCTGGATTATTCTAGGGTAAAAACACACACAAATCAATGCCAGCAGGCTTTCTACATTCTCGTTACATCCTAATGAATTATCTTCCATGCCTCCTTTGGAAACCACTCTTCAAGATAATCATTTTTCACCCAAAAGGAAGGCTCATAGCTCATCAGTGGAGCATTGAGTCCATTCGTCAAGCTGCACTTACCAGATCTTAAATGAGCTATAACGTAAAAATTTGAAAACAAAAATCAGATTGCACAGGATGGGTGACTATTACCCAGTGAAGCATGTTTTTAAGTACTGTGGGAATATGTGCTTTGTCTGGAGGAATGATGTCCTAAGTGTTCTATAAAGTGTGACTCCATCCGAGGCATCACCCCATTACTTCCACAATCCTTAACCTCATCATTCAACATTATGGCTGTGTACAAATGATTATAGCTTGCTGATCTAAAGTGGGACAGTAATATAGGGCTGAAGGGATGGCTCCATGGAACTGGTTCCAACATCCACCTGGCAGCTCACAACCACAGGGAGTTGGTGTTCCAAAGGATCCAACACTTTCTTTTGGTCTCCACGGGAACTGTATCCAGCACATGGTACAGTTACATACCTTCAGACACTCACACAGACACATAAAACAGATAAAATAAAGTGCAATGATAATATGACCAATTCTCCCCTTGGCTTACAGAATGGAGTTCTGACTCTCGGCTTTGAGTTTCACACCTCCACTCTGGACTCTGACTCGCCACCCTCCTCAGCCTTCTGCTCATTTCTGACTAATGTTTCCATAACTTGACCCTGACCTTTGCCTTCCATTTTGGAGCAATGTGAATTTCCAGGCCTTCATGCCTTCTCTACATTTTCAAACCCATGCTCTTCTTCCATAGTCCCACTGAGCTAAAGCCTTCTCTGTCAGATTCTCCACCCTTTAAGATTAATGTCACACCTGAAGAAAATCATGGTTTTTATAACCTATAGCTAACATCATGCTTTGACATAGGATTGTAAGGAGAGAGAGGCCTGCATCCTACCCATTGATTCCCCCAAGTCCTCTTGAAGAAATTTGTTCCTTCATACTCAATAACACAGGGCACACAAAAATATACCATATTCATGGTGGGATTCACATGTAGCTCTAGGACAGCAGGATACTGCTTGCATAAAGTCTGATGGAAACTACCTAGAAACCAATCAAAAGTTCAGTTTATTCAAGTCCTACATTTTACCCATGCTGGCACTAGATATGAAAGGTGTTACAGTCATCATTCTATTTAATCCACACAGAATCCATGTGCTTTTGATATTATCGTGCCCGGCGTACATGTAATCAAACTGGGGCAGGGAGGGTTTGCAGAATTTGCTTGTTTGTATATCTTGGTGTAGCCAAGGCTTAGACGGCTGAATCGATCACTCGCATGCATCACCATGGGACCTGGGCTGCCATTATTCCTAAGGCACATGAGCAAGGTAGGAAGTCACAAATCAGGTCCCTCCTGGCCCTGGAGTTCATTAGCTCTCTCTTTCTTCTCTTTTGTTTTCTGTTCTTGCTTGCCAACCTTCTTCTTCTTCTTCTTCTTCTTCTTCTCTCTCTCTCTCTCTCTCTCTCTCTCTCTCTCTCTCTCTCTCTCTCTTCCATTCTCTCCTTTTTCTCTGCCCTTCCCCCTCCTTCCAGCATTGCTAGATTTCAGGAAAGACTTCAGCGAGCCACAAGGGACCTAAGAGATAAAATACCTCTTTGTTTTTGAAGATGAGGAAACGAAGGTCCAGAGAGGGGAAGGGCGTGGACCCAGGTCACAGCCAGCTTGTGGCAGGGCTGAAGTGAGAACCCACTTCCTCTCCTCCCAGTCTGTCAGCTGTACCACTGCCTCAGTTCCTATATACCCTACACAGTCTACCCATGGCAGCCTGCCCCTCAGCTCTTTCCTTAACTTAAGGAAGCCATGCGTTCCCACACAAACGAGACACAACCAGTTTCTGCGATGATAAGTCTTGATTGCCATCTTGAACTGAGTGCCCTGGGAGATTGACAAAGCACACCTCTGGGTGTCTGTGGGGATCTCTGTATTTCAGAGATGATTGGCTCGCAAAGGCTCCGACCTGAGCTGCATTTTAATCCATTAATGATTCCAAGATTCCCTAGACTCTTGGGAAATTGTGAGACAGTGGGAGGTGGGGCTTACTTAGGGGAAATGGGCCTATGTGGGGATGAAGCACATCAAGAAGATAAGCTTCCCTGCTCTCTTCCTTCTGCTCTGCTCTGCTTCCCTCTTGCTCTTTCTCTGTGGGGTGACTGTCATCCAGTCACGGATATAAGCCTCTAAAACCCTGAACTAGAATAAACCTTTCCCCCCAGTGTGTCAGCTATTGTGCCACAGCGGTGAAACAGTCTGGCACTCCTCTGGTAAAAAGTCAACAGCCTAGTCGAGTACCGATTGCGAGCACTGACTACCACAGTGTCAGAGACATCTGAATGTCCCCTTCTCGTGTGCTCCTGCCCGATCCCACTCTAAGCACGTGATCCCCTGTTTGTCATCACAAACCATCCTGACTTCTCTCATCTTCTCATTATCAGTCACTCCCACCAGACTCGAAGCTTCCTGAGAGCAGAAGCTGTCTTTATCTTTCTTTGTTTTGTCGGTGTTGTGTATCCTATTATACAAATCAAGACATTGTAAATGTTCCCCAAGTGTTTGCTGAATGAATAAACAAAAGTCTAGTTCCGACATGAATTTAATGGGCTACCATAACAAAATATGTCCGAATAGGTAGCTTAAACAATAGGCGATTCTATTTTCTAACCATCCTAGAGGCTGGAAGGAGACATGGGGGAGTGAGCTAAGATGAGTGTGTCTTCAGGGCTGGCTTCCTGAGCTTCTGGGCATGGCCATCCTGCTGCTGCTACTGCAGCGCTGGTATCTTTGTCTATGTATACTCCAACTTGGTATCTCTTCTTATCCTAGCTAATAGCCTTTGTGGATTGAGGGTCACTTTCACAGACTTCGTCTAGCTTCACCTCCTCTTTCAAAACCTCATTTCTAAACACAGTCATGAGGACTGAGGCCTAGGGTTGCAAAACAGGAGTTTTGCAGGAACACAATTCAGTCCATACCAGTTCCCCATTCTCCACTAGCTCACAGCTATGTGGATATGCACATGAAATATGATAAGACAACATGATAACTGCTCTGACAAGAAAGCGCAAAGCCTTGTAGAACACAGACGATGGAAAGTAATAATAGCAGCCACCTCATAGAGACTCTCTATGTGCCTCCTACTGTTTTAGGCACAGAATGTGCCTATAAAATAATTTAATCCCTGCCAGGATTAAATGTCAGCACACCAGTGCCTACAATACCAATTTCTATGCTAGAAGTTAGACAGTCAAGACTACAGAGGTTTAAATAATAGTGGGAAGACAAACTCTTTAATAGGAAAGTGCACACACGTATCTGCATGCTTGGGCATGCATGTGCCCCCCAACACACACACAGACAGGCATGCTGTCTGTGTTCCCTTCCGTTAGTGATCCTCATAATAGTTATTCCACAGCCAGCCAGTTCTGTCTGTGCCTAACTGGGATGGAAGAAGACACTCTCATATGTCAACCTAGAAGCTTTACGGTAAGTGCTATTACTGCTAACATTCTATAGCTGAATAAAGGAGAGACGACCGAAGCTTAGTCCCAGGCAAAGGCCTCCCACTGCCAGCGAGTAGCATGTGCCCATCTCACACAACTAGAAAAGCACTGAATCGGACTTACACCCATTATTCTGGCTTCAAGTCTGCTCTTTCAACCAGCCTTCCATAAGGCCTCCTGATGACAAGGGATCTTGTCATCTAAGAAAATCTGAACCCATTGCACTGCAGAGAGGAGCGAGATGGAGTGAAGCCACAAACAAGAAAAACAAAGCCGAGAAGAAAAATTGAGGGAAAATGGTTGCAGAGGCCAAGTGTATTGTTCAGCTCTCTATAGCTGGGACAAAACACCCAAGAAAGCTCAGATGGAAAGGAATTCAGATGGCCTGTAGTGTCAGAGGCTTCAGACCACAACTGACTGACCCCTCACCATTCAGCATTGCTGAACTGAAGACTGTACTACCAACAAGCAATGCTTCAGAGGATGTATCAGATCTAAAGTACAACATCGAGACTTACAAGCAGCTCGCTGGCAGATGGTAGGGAGGGGCAGCGAGTGAGAGAAGGGGGAAGCTGATGGGTTGGGAAGGCGAAGCTGAGCCCCCATAGGTGAGGGCTCATTAGATATGACAGCAAAATGGGACTTGGTTATCCAGATGCTGAGGAACTATTGAATCTTCTAGCAAGAGATCCTTTCATCGTACCCTCTCTTTTTGTTATTAAGGAAACACACATTAGGTCAACAGCAGAATGGAGACCCACAGTGAGGCCTCCTGAGCACAGGCCACTGCACAATTCTTTTGATCACTACGTAAACATGGAAACTGAAGTGACTTTAAAGAGTGGATCTTTTTATGTTTCCTGTGTCTTCCATACAGTGATCACCCACTTCCCTTTTCAGATGATTATAACTTTGCCTGTTTTCACTAATTAATACATCTGCCTATGCAAAATGACTACAATGAGCTGAAAACTAAACCAACGCCATAGAAGTCATGAATGATACAGTCTCCCTGTGTGGCTTGGTAATGGGTGGCAGAATGGCTTTCAGCTAGAAGGACCTACATTTCCTGTGTCTAATAGATATTTATGTTTGGTTTTAACTCAACACCCGTGGACTTGGGGGGGTTCTGAGAAAAGGGGTGGTGTGGCATTCAGGAGTCACCAGGAACTTCACTATACCAGCTGGGTACCTAATAAAAAAAAATATCCGCTCAGTATCTCAGTCTGTCACTAAAAAAAAATGTCAGAATCCAAATCTTCATAGAGTTTCTAGTAAAATGACAAGTAAAACTCTGGGGATTTCTTGTGCTCATTGTTCTAGTCTTCCCATTGTATATAAGACTAGACAGGGGAAGGGACTTCTATGATATCACCTGCTACATTCTTAGTAGAGGGAGACAAAAGCACAGAAGACCCCCCCCCACTCCCTCCCTTTACCAACCCCCTTTACCTTAAACTTAGAGGTTTCACATTGGTCTCGCTCATAATTGTGCTTCCAACACATCCTTTCTTTCTTATGATGCCTCTGCCTCCTTTTTTATCCTTCTAGACTTTTCATCTCTCATTTCTAATGACATTTAATAATTTGGCTTCATGGGCTTTTTCCCTGTCTGCTCTGCTGACAAATAATGAAAGCCCAGCATTAAGCCAACTCTTTTTAACTTGAGAGAGTATATTTCCCTGAATAACTCAGCTTGCCTTTGAAAACAGATGCAAGGAAGCAGCACAGACTCTGGACACAAGATTTTCTGTTAATCTCTGGCTTTTGATGAGAATCAAGTCTTAAGTCTCAGTCTTCCAACAAGGTCCAGATTATGTCCAGAGCTCTGGACTAAGCACCAGGGCATGCCAGTCTGGCCCACGACAACAGGACTGCAGGGTTTTCCACCAGTGGTGCAAGGTGGTTTGACCTGCTAAGCAAGGATGCAAGTTGTTCTCTCTGTTTCTCTGTCTCTCTCTGTGTGTGTCTCTCTCTGTCTCTCTCTGTCTCTCTCTCTCTCTCTCTCTCTCTCTGTGTGTGTGTGTGTGTGTGTGTGTGCATATATGGAGTGAGCATACATGTAGAGGCCAGAGGGCAACTACAGGTATCCCACTGGCCTGGAACTCACCCACTAAGCTAAGCTGGCTGGCCTATGAGCTCCAGGAATCTATGTGTCTCCATGTCTCCCCAGCCCTGGGGTTACAAGTGCATACCACCACCTCCAGAAATTTTTAATGTAAGTTCAGAGACCCAAACTGAGGTTCTCAAGCTATTACTGCAGGCATTTTACTGACTGGGCTGTGTCTTCAGCCCATTTTACCTCTGCATCAGTACTTGGTGAGCAAACCATGGTGTTAAATGTTATGTTCCTGGGTTGTCAAGTGAAGAGGCTGTGCTTTGACTTGCTCTAGGTTTCCATCTCCCCAAGATGTTAAAAAATAAGTACCACTCCACCAAAAGCCTATTATGGTCACAGAGACACAAAGATAACAATAACCCCCTGAGTGACTCATGGAATTCCCAGTGGCTCTATACACATTGACATTTTGCTGATTTGGAGTCTGTGGGGCATCAGGAAATGTCAGTACGTAAAGAACAGAAGTCAACATTTGCTATGAGAGCATTGAGGGGCCCGAGCCCTAAAGCCAAATCACTCTGTATTCACCCATCCCTTCCAGAGAATTACCGTGGTCACACCAAGTGCCAAGCCCGTGCTATGAACCAGTAAGAGGTTTTAATGGAATAAAATGCGTGACAACCATGAAACTAAAAGATAAACATAGTAGCTACAGCTTGTAAAAAAATTTTGCTGGAAAGATGTAATGTGACGAATTAATTCATTCACTTTATTTCACGAACATTTAGTAAATTGGGATTGGGAAGGTAAATAGGCACTAACCCCAAAATCTGAATCTGGGATGGAACAAACTGTGGAAACTAAGATGTAAGAAGAGGAGGAGGACAGAAAATGAGATAGTCAAACGCCCCGAGGCAAGAAACTGTTTGCTATAATGAGTGGAAGGCAGCCAGTTATGGCTGGAATGGAATAAAGAAGATGTAATTGGGGAATTGCTGAGAGAGTTGCTTGGGGGTCAGCTCAGCTTCATAGCCTTAGTAAGGAATACAGAGTATATTCTGAAAATGGGAAGTCTTTGAAGGCTCTTAACACAAACAAAAGGCACAAGCTGGTTTACAGTTCACGGAGGCTCCTGGGCACAGTACGAAGTGTAGCTTGTGTGAGAGAGAATGAAGCTGTTGGAGGAGTGTCATCATCAGAGAGGTAAGATAGGCACAAAGGGGGATGGGAAGAAGTGGAGGGAGAGGCTCTGGACATTTAGGCAATGCAGGCCGTGAAATGTGATGACAATTTAGACGTCTCAACTGGGAGGACCAGAGGAACCAAGGAATGTCAGATTTACTAACAGTTGAGTGACTAGCTAATCCATTATCACTATGGTGATGAACGATAGAGGGTGTGGGGATCAGAGAGATACCAGCCTCTTACCAGGTCATCCAACTGATCTGAAGGGTTGTGCCTAGCCTTATTGCATCTTGGTATGCTGCGTTTGGTTGATATTCCTGGGAGGAGGAGTGGATCTGTGGTGGGGGAGCTGGGAAGAGTGGAGGGAGGGGAAATTGCAATCAGGATGTATTGAAAAACAAAACCAAAAATGTTAAAAGTATTCATATAGCAAATATTCAGGACAAAAGCACGTGTACTGAATATGAACCATCTCTCCCCCTGTCATTATTCCCTAAACAATACAGCTCAACTATCTATGGCTCCTTCACTTGGTATTATATGTAATAAGTAGGCTAAAGAAAAGATGACTAGGTGACTATATATATATACGTATATATACGTATATATATATACATATATATATATATATATACATATATATATATATATGTATATATATATATAGAGAGAGAGAGAGAGAGAGAGAGGAGAGGCTACTCAGACCCTTTGCCAGGTTGCATAAGAGAGACTTGGACATCATGGGTTTTACATCTGTAGGTAGAACCAACCCACTTGCAGACCCTGAGGCAGGACCATAAAGGGAAATGGGGATGCCAGGAATACAAGAGGAGTCATGGAGTAGAACTGGAATATCAGCACGTTTCATTCCTGCCCTAATTACGTTACAGCCCTGGTATTCAGTGGATGTGATTCTGCCTGAAGGGATACAGGACAGGTGTGGTGCTGAGCATAGGTTGGTGCAGGCTGCCCAAAGCAGAAAGTCAACACATCCTAAACTGTCTGAAGTGCCAAAGTTGAGAATGCCTTCTTCATAGGCAATTTTGACATTGACATAAATGAGGAGAGAAGGGAGTGAGGGGCCCTGAACTCAGCCCTCCAGATGTGAAGTGTTAGGCAGAAGCATGAAGTTGCTTCTGTAGCAGAGGTTGAGAGGTGGAGGAAAGTAAAGGTCTGTAGAGTTTTCCTGTGACAGTGTCTGAGGCCCCAGCAGAGAGGTCTAAGATGCTTGGAGCCTTTATGGATCATGTTACTGACATATTAGGGTCCAATTAGAAAGAAGGATCCTTGAAAAAGTTGAGGACAAGATAGAGTACCTACCTCCCAGTAAGACTTCAACAACTGGGCAAGAGAACTGATAGGGTGTGTCTGGGCAACAGCAAGGGCAGAGGAAGACGTTGGGAAATGAGGAAACCCCTTTAGGAATATGGGCTTCCAGGGGCAGGGTTCTAAACTTGATATCCCCTGGAGTGGGCCCGCTCTTTCCTGAACAGTAAAATCACTTGGGGGGGGGATTTTTAAAGTATGGTCTCAGCTCCAGGGATTTGCAAACTAGTCTGATTTAGGGCATCCGCCTCAGAATTTCAAAAGTTCCCCCAGGTATTCTAGATTGCAAAATAGCATCCAGCCATCTAATCCTAGCATTCTTGCATAGGGACAGGGAAGGGAAGGGAAGGAGGGACAGGGCAGCTCTGCTAAGGGGGTAAACTATGTCAGCCAGCAGCAACCCACATCACCCTTGCGAAAATCTGGAGCCAGGATTGCCAGGTCTTTTTGTTCTCTTGTTCGGAATATCTACTTCCTCCAAAATCTGGATTTTTAGGCGTTAACCCCAACTATCTCAAAATCCCATGCCAAACAAAACATGTCTGCAAAGTGCTCTGGACTCTCAGGCTGTCATTTAGCAGCCCAGGGCCAGGCCAGTGGCTTCACATTTTTTTTTTTTTTTTTTTTTTTTTTTTTTTTTTTGCCACAGGAGGTTTTGACCAAACAAGTTATTTTACTGACTACAGAGGACTGAGTAAATGTAAACCTAAACAGTACAGGTTCCCCACAGGTCAGGAGCACACTCAGCCTTCCCTTCCAGCCCCACCACTGCCCCCCCCACACACACACACAGACACCCCTCAGCAGTTCCTGAAGCTGATCTGAAGTGCAGGTCCTGGAAAACCTAGCTCACTCACCAGATTAGGAAACTGAGGCATTGGAGGTGCAGGCCCAGAGGAGTACCCAGCCAATAGGGTGTCTTACATGTGCATGGAGCTGTTTGGACTTGTCACCATGACAAAGCTGGTTCTGTGGCATTTTGTGACTAGGGTTCAAGAATTCGGAACTTCCTGCAAGACAATAAAGTATCTTCCCACACAAAATGCCAATAGATAATAGATCTCTACTGGAAACCACCAAAGGAGGATGCAGAAGCTCAGACAGGCAACACCATCTGGCAAGATTAAGGCAAGTGTCCCCGGCATGCTTGCTCCTGTCCTACAGACTTAAATACCTGTGTCTCTACCCAAAGGAGACTTTGCTGGCTAGGCTTGGGTTGGTCATAGTTCAAACACAGAGGAAAAAGGGAGGCTTTACAATTAAAGCCAAGTAACCCTTTGAGTGGGATACCATGGCACAAAAAGCTAACCTGGGTTTGGAGAAGGAAGTTGGAAATGAGCTAGGATGGCTGTATCTCTCTCCAGCCAGGCCAGAGGCTTGTGGTCAATGCTGTAGGGAGGGGGCGGGGGGAGTAGCTGCTTCAAGAGCAGAAACTTCCAGAAAACACATGGGTCAGGGCAGTGACACAGGTTTATCAGCCCCATTGATTATTTACTCTCTAGACCAAAACATGCCAGGGTGAAAAACCAGATGCAGGATCAGAAGGTGGAAAGGCGCTTTCCCCGCCCTTGCAGTGATACAGCTAAGGAAAGTCTTGTTTACCAGCACAGTGTCACTCCTTGCTGTAGTTCACCAGAGCTATCCTGCTGAAGGAGTGAGAGGGAAATTCAGACCCATGCTGTAGCAGCTAACACCTTCTCCAGATTTGAATTTGTGCTTACCTTCACCATCCTCATTCCCAAGCCCAAGGGAATGCCTGGGCAGTAGTTAAGTGAGCAGTTCTAGGCTATGGCTATCAAAGTCCCTGGGCAGATCTACTGAAACTATGGGAGATTCTACTCAGCTGGGCAGAGCAGGGCTGTCCTCTCCTTCCACTCTCCAGTTTATAACACCCAGGCCAGGGAGACACTAGATACTCACAGATGTCCCAGCAAAGTCAGGTTGCCATCTGCTTCTAAGTGTGTATTCTCTCCGCTCGTGATACAGAAGAGATGACATGGAGTACCCTGTCACAAAGTCAGCCTCCCTTAATTTGGGGGCAGTATCCCCTCATTTGTAATATTTGTCTATTGCAAGAATGTAAAGTGCCATGCCATGGCCTATTTCAAGGTGCCAATATCATAACATCAGTGAACGAGGAGTTCAGCAAAGAGGAAGTATCACCCTGTCTCACTTCCAAAATTAGAGCTCTTTCCTCTAAAATATCCAAAGCTGGGCCGTGAGACAGACTAAGGTCTGTTGATTCTTTCCTCATTGCTAGAATAAAGACACCTGACAAAAAGCAATTTGGAGGAGGCAGGGTTTATTTGGGTTTGTGGTTTCAGTGGATAAAACCTACCACAGCAGGCAAAGGCATGACAGCAAGTATACAGGGTGGTTGGTCTCTGCACTTGTGGTCTGGAAGTACAGGGCTGGGAAAGCAAGGCTGGGGTATTCAATCTCCAAACCCACCTCCAGTGACCCAGTTCTCCTAGTGACATTCCAGCTCCTGAAGGTTCCAGTGTCCCAAAATAGCATCACCAATTGGGGTCCAAATGTTCTGACACATGAGCTTCTAAGGAACATTTTCAATCAGACTACAACATAAAGGAAACAATACATACTTTACAGATGCCATTTGCAAAGGGCAAACATATCTATTTACCATGATTTTACCATGATCTTTGAGGAGCAATAAAAATGATTTTCAATCTCGACTTGATGGTACATGTCTCGTATTCCTCACAGCTAACCCAGTATTAATGCCTTCTTTAAAGTGAAACCATGAGGACTCAGAAATATGCTATGCATAAATATGTAAAGCCCTTAGCAACCAGTCCTACTTAAGAAATGTTTGTGCTTTCTCTTCCTCCTCCACACCCCCCACATATTTTTAAACCTAGAAAAGACTTCATAACGTCCCATGTGGATGCCTTGTTAGGGAATGAGAGTCCCAAGGAGGTCAATAGCCATGCTCAACAAACCACAGGCAGCTAGCTGGCAGAAAAGACACCATGCACAAAAGTTTGTCCTCTCCAAAGTCCAACCTGGAGGCCAAGCTGTAAGAACTCTACAAGTTTGCATCCAAGTGATGGTATCCGGTTATTCTCTGTATGAAGTTTTGACAGAAAAGCCCAGGGATGTCTTCTTGCAGCAATGTGAGCTTCGGGATTGAGCCAGTCCTCCAGAGGCCCTTTCACCTTCCTGCAGCAGATGACGGAAACGTTTCAAGCTATGGATGGGATCGTGGCTCTGCATCCTCTTCCCTTCACACCAGTTAAATGTGTTTTTCATTTCTTTTGGCTGGCTTGATTTCCCACATGTTCTCCCGGGCTCTTCCTCTCAGTTCCCCCAGGGCTCCCCACAACAAACCTGCTTTGGCGTCCTCTCCAAGGAGGGGCTGCTGAAATGCATACCGGATATGTCTCTGGCTGTGTTTATCAGCCCCAGCCCAGACTCCTGGGGCTGAAGATGGTGGAAACAAAGAGCCTGGACCAATCAGGTGGCCCAGTTCCTCCTACATTCCATCCCTAAAACTTCTAGCCCCACAGCGCCGAGCTCATCAAACTTTGTCATTATTTCTTCAAAGACCCTGGCAAAGACCTTCCTCTCTTTGCTTGTTTTCTTATTTTTAAAAACATCAACAATAGTAGCCGTTACTATGGAACACTGCATCTTGCAATAGGCCCTTTACCTGTGGCTTCCTGTTTAATCCCATTACAACCTATAAAGTGGGAGATACCAAAGTAGGCACATGGTAAAACTAGAATAGCTCAAGTCTGTTCATGCCAAGTCTGTTCATGCCAAGTGTTGGCAGGACTTTCCACCTCACCCTCGGTGTCTCATGTAAGTGAGGAGGCAGCAACGTTAACAGTAAGCCTGTGTCTCTCTTGCACTGTGTGGGTCCTGCTTCCGTTCCTCTGCCTGCTCCTGTACTTCACTTGGATCTTACACCCCTCCTGTGCTAGCATCCTTGCTTTCTGAGAGCCTTAGGAGTGGGCGAGCATATGCAGCTCATGGGTGAGCCTTGGACACCAAACAGAATTGATTAGAAGACATCTGCTCTCTCTAAGTTCTTCATTTGAATTGCTAGTGAGAAAACACACTCAGCAAGTGTTCTTGCCCTTCTCTGTTCCCCTGACACACATACCTGTGCCATGAGATGCTGCTATCAAGAATTCTTTTTGGATGCAAAATATATTTGGTGTTTGGGGGTGGGGTTGTTGCTCTCAGGTAGGATGTAAAGTATTCTGTAGGAGCCATCCATTCCACTGAAATGTGGACCACAGAGAAAGCTTGCTTGTGCCATTTAACTGTTCCTTAGGGAGGCTGAGGTTATTTCCCAACATCTACTGAGATGCCACAGCCTGAGCTTCAGTTTCTCCACCCATCCAAGCCTCTTCTGGTCTCCAGTTGAAATTACCTTCTTTCTAAACACAGCCCCATCTGTATCTCAGTGGGCATTCCCCTGTCTAGCATTTCACCGTACTACATGTCTCTTACCACTTACTCTGGTGGAATGTCAAGTTCCTCTCTTGTAAAGAACACTTCTTACTCACTTTAATTCACCACTGCAGATCCCATGGTTTCCAATTAATGAAGTATTTAGTCTGTGTCAGACAGCCTTCAATATTTTATGTGATCTTACATAACCTACTGAGTCTAGAGGGTACCATTCCCACTCAAGTAACTTTCCATGGAGAATACAGAAGAAAGATACAACCCCAACATGGTTCTGTAAATGTCTCAACCCAAGGCATCTCATATGCTACTATATTCTTCCTAGCACAGTTGCTAGAAGAATGGATCTTCCCCCAAGAAAATTTCAATGTCACCTTCTGAAGATTCATCATGACTTAGGCACAAATTGTAATTGCACAGTCACCCATCCTACCCCTGCATTTCACTCATGCAAACAGTGGAACCAAAGCGAGGAAAATGCGTCAACCAAAGTTGTAGAGACAGTAGAGAACACAACCTCATGCACACCATTTCCGCTACTGCTGGCCACCGCTCTACCTCTACTTTTCCTGAGCACTTTCCACAGGACAGGAATTGCTCAGTACTGGAAAGCATAGGAAGGAAGAGGGTGTGGATACAGATGTATTTCATGGTATTTGGTCCCTCTGTATAGGACACCCAGTTTCCCTGAAGCTTTACTTTCCTGAAGAGTTGTGCGTAGATCAAATGCTGGCCTCTTGGTTCCCGTAAGTCAGCCTCCGGTAAGTGAGTCAGCTTGGCTCGTGGCTGGGAGTTCGTGCCATGCCTTTGTCTTGTGCTGGTTGCTGGTTGGTTGCATGTGCACAGGGTCTAGGATAAACACGATAGCACAGACATACTGTTGGTTACTGTTTAACCCGCTATTGACAATTGCTACTAGCCTGCTTTTACTATGTAGGCTATTGAGCAGCCATCCTGGCTCCTCCCCACAGGACTCCAGTAGTACCTCCTTTCCCTCCAGGTAGAACAATTGAAAAGGGTTCTAGAATGTCCCCTGGAAGCAAAGCATCTCTAGTTGATTCTCTCATTTGTCTCGTGTCTTCTTCTTGAGTCCTTTTGGAGTTAGAGAGATTGGCAAAGGAAAACATCCAAAATACCAACTCAAATTTATGTGCCTAAGGATAACCTGAGATGTCTAAATATTTTATGGCCTTCATGTATTGCATACTTGCAATGTGTCAAGCAGTAGCCAAATGATTTAACTCACTTATTTTTTTTTTTAACAAAAACCCAGGAGGAAAGCAACTCTCCTTATGAATATTAGTCAGGGTTCTCTAGGGAAACAATCAGAAGAATATGCATATATGTGATACATATATATATATATGTGTGTGTGTGTGTGTGTTATAGATAGATGATACACACAAACATTGACACATAGATGATAGATAAATAGATAGATGATACATATATACATACATACATACATACACACACACACACAGATAGATAGATAATAAAGCAAAATCTTCACTATCTTCAAGGAAAGTCAGGAGGAGTATGAAACCTCAGAACCAGGAAAGCCAAAGGGCTCAGAGCCCATAGAGAGCCGTTAGTGTAAGCCCTAGAATCCAAAGGTCTAAGAATGCATTCTGATATCCAAGGACAACAGTAAGGAAAACATGCCCCTCTGCAAAATCAACACTTTCCCTCCTCCTCCCTTCTTTCCCTTCCCACCAGGCACCAGCCCCCTGCCACAGGGACAATAAGTGTTTCCCACCCAGTTTTCCAACTCATTCACTGAAGCAGACTCATGAATACGCTAGAAGAAATGCTTACCAAATCTCAAGAGATTCCTTGAGCCAGCAAAGCTGACACACAAGTTTAATCAGTGCATTGATGTTCATGATGAGTGGCAGACTATTATTTTGGAGAAGGTTGTCACTCTTTCACTATTCGGGGTTGGGTGAGGGACACTTACAATGGAGAGGGCACTCTGCTTTGCTTTGTCAACTGACCCACAAGTTAACCTTAGCCAGAAGCCTCAGCACAGACTCGATTTTTCTCATCTGTAGCATTGTGATGGTAATTTTACTGGATCCTGGATGCCTAGATATATGGTCAAACATTTTCCTAGGAGTGCCTGGGAAGGCATTTCCAAATAGGATGACTGTTTGTAGGCAAAGTAAAGATCTCAAGCTCCTGGGAGCCATACACTTAACAAGTGACAACAAAGGATGTCAACACGGCTCATTGCTTTTACTCTGTATATAAAGGCTTCTCAACTCCAGTTCATGTTGGAATCTTAGGTGTGAGGGGGCAGAAGTAAGCTGGAGAGCTGTAGGGATACATTTTTACGAAAATTATCTCGTGACCACCCCTACAACCAAAAACTGAATTTTTGGAAGACCTCACAGAACAATCAATCCCCTGGAGATGATCTAAAACTATGTACTTAGCCTTCTGTCCTACTATGTCCTCACCTGTTTAAGTATAACCTGCACCTGAGAGAACTGTATAACCAACCTTACTCTGCCTTTGATTGCCCATGCAATCCGCTTTCATAACCTAAGCTAAATGTGCAGCTGTAATCTGAAGCTGTGTGTTCCTCCATGCCCTTGACCCAGAGTAATGTATGTGCATGCTGTGGTCATTTGTTGAAAGCTGCCAATAGGTTGGAATCAACCTTAAACTATAAATATCTACCATTTATGTTGCAAGCATGTGGACACAGGTTGATAACAAGTGTTTGAAGTGTTGGTATCTACTCAGGGTCATCTGAGGTCAGTGAAGTGACTTCTTCCCTAGTAAGACTTTGTTAGAGATTTTCCTTAAAGAACCTCTCATTGCTCTCCCATGCCATGTTTTCTGTGCTGCTCAATAGATGCAGAGCAAAACCCATTGTCAGCAACAGCCAACATAAGGACAGTCACAACCAACAGACCCGGATTCAGACACAGAACAGATACAGGCAACAGAAACAGACAGATCAGACCCGTGTGACATACAGGATAGAGACAGGTCAGTAACCACAAACTACAGACACATGGAAGGCACAGAGAGAGAAGTGAAGAGTTCAAATTTGGGCTCACTTTTGATCAAATAGTTCAAAAGGAAGTTCTCTCCTTTTGATCTTTAATGTGACTCTGATGCATTTTAGTGTTCTCTGAGGTTATCTTTAATGCATTAACCAACACGGAGAACTACTGCTCGGCGTGGTAGCTTTCAATGGCTGGTTAGCTCAGAATCAGAGATGACAGAATTAGAAAAGTCCACCAGTATAATGTAACCTAGTAAATATCATCTGATGGCCACACAAATACAGTGAATGTTCTGAAGGGATGGTGCCTATTCATGGAATATGGTCTTATTGTGGGGTTGGAGGAAGTCTGTCTAGGGAGTGCATTAGTGGGGGTTACAAAAAGCATGAAAGTAGGTCATTTAAAGCAGTAGAACCCTGGCAGTGGCGGGGGTGGGGGGTAGGGGTGGGGGGTAGGGGGAAGCTTCTGTAAATTTGTGAAAACGGCACAAAAGAATGGGAACTTGTAAATCCTGCAGGGAGGGGGAATCAGGGACTGTCATGAAAATCACAGGACCTGATCCAATCCCATCACTCATTTTCACAGAGGAGAAAATAAGTGTATGGAAGTTACTTGTTCAATTAGAGAATTACCTGATGTATAAAAGTGATGATGGTGTAGTTAAGTGGGAGGCTTTTATTGTAGGAGAGAGGGGGGGAGCAGTCAAAGCCATCTGGAAGAGTCCAGAGCAGGGAGAGAAAGTAGTAGACTTCACATGCCAGCAGGCTGGACCAAGTCAGAAGAGAGGCAGGAGCAGGGGGAGAGATGAAGGCAAAGGAGGGCCAAGAGAGAGTTAGTGCACAGAAGAAATAGCAGGACTATAAGGGGAAGTGCTTGAGTAGCAGGAGAGAGAGAAGCCCTTGAGCTGGAGAAGTTTAGGGGAAGGGAGGAAGTGAGGAAAGCCAGGTAATTATAATACTGAGGCTACCCTGGAGGCTAGCATGTGATTTGGTATGCAACTAGTCACCACATGTAGCCATTTGTCCCTTCTACCAGTGATAAAGGAAATGGCCCCTTTGGTAGAGAGGGACCAGCTTCATAAACTCCTGGGGAATGCTGGCTTCTGCCTAACTTTCTGTCTAACTGCTAGAATTTGTGGAAACGGAGTTTCCTTTAGACCTGACACCTGGGTGGCATGAGAGACCAGGCTGCCTGCCTTGGGGCGCACTGTGCTTCCTGAAATTACCAGGTGCTGCCTGAAATTACCAGGACCTCCAAGAAGTCCCTCAACTCCTGTGGTTTCAATGTTCTGGCTTACTTCTGACTATCACACTTCTTTCCTTAAAAAATACTCGAAGAGGTGCTCTAAAGTCTGTGTGTCCACTGAAAACTGAATATTGAGTCGAAACTGCCACACAAGAAAGAGGAATTGATGGGGGCGAAGGAGATGGCCAAGCCTGATGACTTGAGTTTGGTTTCCGTACCCCACATGATAGACTCACGGGTTGTCCTCTGACCTCCATGTTTGTTCCATAGAATGCTCACCCCCACCCAGTTCCATTCCACCCTGCAGATGCGCAAGTGTGTGTGTGTGTGTGTGTGTGTGTGTGTGTGTGTGTGTGTGTGTGTGTGTAATAATAAGTGAATGGTTTTGGAGATGTAGCTCAGTTATGCTTGCTAATAGGCAAAAGGCCATGGGTTCATTCCCATCATTGTGTAGGCACTGTGTTACACATTTCTAATACCAGCACTTGAGGGGGTGTAGGCAAGAGGATCAGAAGTTCAAAGTCATCCTGAGCCACAAAGGAAATCTGAATCAACCTGGTATACATGAGACCCTGGGAGGGAAAAAGAGAAAGTAAAGAAGGAAGAAGAAATGTGAGGAGGAGGAGGCAGAGGAAGAGGAAAAAGAGGAGAAAAAGGAGGAGAAGGAAAGAGAAAAGAGAGGACATTTCAGCAGGCTCATATGTTCTCACATTCATCATTAGCCAGGAAAGTTAAAACAACTCAGAGCCAGTAAGGCAACTGTCATTCACAGGCCAGAGCTAACCCACAGGTATGCTTTGTTTGGCCACACGATATTTCTGAATGTTTTTGAAAGTTATTGCTACTGTTTAAGAGTCAGATTTCATGTGTAATAAATTCCCTAGAGCTACTGCTCTCTGACCACCTGCCCACTCTTCCTGATTCATGAAGTAACAGGTGGCATTTGTAGCCTAGGGTCCTGCTACTGGCAGCATGTGTGCCCTGCCCTGCCCTGCCCTGCCCTGTCCTGCCCTGCCCTGCCCCACAATGGCCTTTAAAAGACCTGTAAATAACAACCTTGAAGTAACTGTAGATTCTTCTGTTCCCATGACAGTACCAGGCCCATCAGCTGTTGCTCCAGTAGCCTCCTCCTCTTCCTGAACACAATTCTCTAAATCCATCTCCCTTTGAAAGGGATACATTCAGAATCAAGCACAGTGATCCCCAGATATATGCATCCATACAGAAGATTTAAAGACATTTTTCATATTTCTGTACCATAATTTTCTATTTGGCATCTAGGTCCACCAAGCACAAGGACAACCCAAATAGGAAGAAGCTTCACAGCATATGAAATTGATTCTTTCCCTTGAAACCAGCAAAACAGAATAGACTCCAGAGAAAACAGAACATTATTTCCTGAGACTATCCACAGGCAGATTGCTAACAATGTGAGAGGAATGGCAAGCATCTTGAGATTGTTTTCTGTTTATAAATGTAAGCAGAGGGAAGAGTCTGAGGAATTTACTTATAAAATCCTTATAAAACTATGCCAGTATGTTGTTGCTGGATGGAGCCTGTTTTATCTGTTTCCACAGTTAAATCAGGTTGGTGTGTGTGTGTGTGTGTGTGTGTGTGTGTGTGTGTGTGTGGTATATGTGTATGTGTGTTTATGTACATCTATATGTGTACATGTTGTCTTATATACATGTGTGTTTATGTATGTGATATGTTTACATATCTATATGATGTGTGTATTTATATGCATGTGTATGTGTCTGTATGTGTTTATGTATATGTGTGTGTATGTGTTTATGTACATGTGTATGCATATGTGTGTGCTTATAAGCATGTGTGCCTATGTGCTTTTTGTATGTATGTGTATGTTATTAAGTGCATGTGTATATATGTGTGTATGTGTTTGTGGTGTGTGTGTGTGTGTGTGTGTGTGTGTGTGTGTGTGTGTCCCCTATGGGATTAAAACCTCATGAGTAGAAAACAAGACTAGCAAGAGTGTCATAGAAAACTGTAGTTTAAATTTTGGTGCCCCAAGGACTTTCTCCATCTGCCTCTGGCTATCAGGAGCTCCTGGGGAGATCAAGGACCACCAGTGTCCTTGTTGTACAATGGATTATTTCATTAGTTTCCACTAACTAGGGCAGTGTATCTAAAGCAAATATCCTTCACATGCTGCCTCAGTGATCCCCCAAATTACTGATAGTTCCATGTTCCTCTAAAACTGGCTTAGTCGATATCTCAGTTAATCTTGTTTCAAGCAGAAACACTTGCAAAATTGAATGTGTAGTATGTTAATTATGACTTTAATATACTTTGAAATGAATACTGAAGAAATAAAAATTAGAGGCTGTTTTTGTCACATACCACCTAAAGTCATTTATATATACATTTACATTTATACATATCTCCTCAGAAATAGTACACTTTGGGTTCACCGATGGACTCCAAGAAGCCCCTAAAATTGCATTCTAAAGTTTACATATATACTTTAGGGATGCCTAAATACCTAATACCTGAATCTTAAATGTGTATACCAATTCCTTGTGATTCTCAGTGGTCCACTGTGTCCAGTAAGAAGCTGAGAGCCATCCAGTTTCAGCAGGGTCTCAAGGAACCCATCAGGCCCTTTGGGGGAAGCAACTAAGCAAAAGGACTTCAGCTTCTAAACACCCTGCCCCAGTTCCCCCACCCCCTTTTAAGCAATTTTCTCCTGTATCCCTTTTTAAATGCAGCTAAGGACATGCTGTTCAATTACTTGATGGGTGATAATGGAGAGAACTGCTCCTGGACTGAGCCTGGGAATTCAACAGGGTACAGCCTAATCTTGGCTCCATCTTTGTCCCAGACAAGATTGTCTTTGACATTGGAATGGCAGTGCCCTGGGGAAAGAGAGATTTTACTTCAAGTGACCTCTAGAATACTTGGCAAACACCCCCAATACCACACTCTGACAAACACACAGCTTGGGCAGATCCATTCCTTTTCTTTTTCCGAGGGACTCGGAAGTTCACCTCCACAGGACTCTTGCAGAAAGATTTATAACATACATCTCCATCCGGAACTTCTTGGCGGGTAGACCTCCCTGCTGTGTTTCCACCTGCCTGCTTGGCAGCTTCTGAATTTCCATGTGTTCAGCCTGAATTGTTAATAATGGCTTCATTGGTGTGCCTATAGGAAAAGACCTTCTCTGGCCCTGGAAGGAATAACAATAAGAATACAACAGACAGATCCCATACAAGCCTTGATCTTGCCCTGCAATAACTTCCCAAGGATAGGCAAAGTTTTCCCCAGAGCCCAGCCCACAGAAGGGTTCAAAAAGTAACTGTTGAGCATGTAACTAAGGTTGGGTAAATAAATAGCAACTACTGTTCAAGTCCATTATACAAGCCATTTGTAGGGGTAGGGTTGGCAACCAAGGAAAGCTTCCAAGGGCAGGTAACACTGAATGAAACCATGTTGGGTATGGTTTTTGCAACATAGGAAGCTATGCTGTCATGTGATGGAAACACAGGGTCCTGGAGTTTGGCACCAGAGGGGGTGTGAATTCTGACACTGTCACATGCTAGGTTTTCCTCTGAAGACCTTTCTTAACTCCTCCAGGCCTGAGTTTCTTTGCCTACAAAAATAAGAGTGATAATAGAATGTACCTGTGGGTATCAGATCAAAAAGCACACAGAGTTAAGAGCTCAGAACATCTGTCCTTATTCTTGGAAATAGTTGTTAGCACCAGCATCTAAGAAAGTAGAAAAGATGGGGATAAAGTTGAGGAAGCAGATCCCAAGGGAGAACCACCTTGACTAATGATTTCTAGTGATCTGTTCATCCCAGTGACTGCCAGGTAGAATTTGCACTCTTATTGGCAGACAGCACCACCCCTAAGCAGCCTCTACTCTAATCAGCGGGGTTGCAGGCTCTACCTGTGGTCTGGTTTGGGGTTGCAGGCTCCACCTGTGGTCTGGTTCAACATCTCTGACCACAACTAGACAGAGCCTGCCCTTGTAAATATGAGTGTCCTTGCATCTGTAGGCCCTAGAAGCAGCTTCTTTTCCTGGCTACATTTCTTCTAGGGAGAGCTAGACAAAGAGGCCATGCAGCTATGGTGTCTAATCAAGAACAAAGGAGGAGGCACGATGCAGGAAGAGTAACAGACCCATCAGAGCTGTTGGTGAACTTTTGCTTTTAGGTAGAGCTTACTGGTCTGAACATCTCTGACACAGGCAACCCCCCCCAGTCACAGGCCCAGGTGGATATGTACATTCCTGACATGTTAATTATCACCATATCAATCGGAACATGCTTCTCCATAGTTTATGCATTGCATGTATAACTTGGTGGCATTAAGGTGATACTTGCAACATTATAAACAGTATTTGCCAGATGTTGGGGGAAAATGCATGATGAGAAATGTCTGATATGTACTTGTCAAATGGAGAAAGTCTGCCTCCCTGGCTGGACTGGAGACAATGGTGACAAAGCATGGAGGGGATTTTGCTCAGGGAAGTCTCCTTTGAGATAGCTCTTGAGCTTCACCTCAAAAAACTGGAGTGAAATTTCCCAAGGAAGGGTGAGCCATGGAGCATTGCAAAGCACAAGGGACTGATGTGAAGACATGAAAAGCAGGGAGTATTTGAGAACTGGTGATCCACGCAGTTCTGACCTGCTAGAGATCTGGGAATGTAAAGGGGAATCACAAGTTACTGTGTTGGGGAAGCTTCCCAGTGTCAGGGAGTTCTGAAGGATGTGCACAGGAGGACTGCCTGCCTGCATTTAGAGTCAGTGATATCTATACAGTAACATGATCTAACTAGCGATTTCAGAGAAATACTTCCATGACCCAATGAATAGATTGTGGGTAGGTAGGAGGCAGAGATCTGAAGCCAGATCATGGTGCAAGTATAAAAACAGCTCAAAGTATCCTTAGATAGTACCTTAAATCCATAGGTAGGCAAGAGCCAGAGATAGGGTCCTTATGGCCACACAGTTGAATGAAAGCTAGAGGTAATACCTCTGCTTGCAGCAGTGGCGGGGGCAGGAGCAAAGAGGTCAGGAGAGAGAGGAGCAGGAGAGACTGAGTGCAGAAGGAGAATTACATAAAGCCTGACCTTGTCAGGACTCAGATTTCCCATGGGGTGGACACTTGCGGACATACAAAAGGCAAAGTCTCAGGGGACACCTGGAAACACACACTTCAACTCCAAACGTGAATAAGTGCTAGAAAAGTTTTGAGAGTCACATTCATAGATGCCATCTCCATGGAAGGAGTCTACCAAGGCCTAGGAATCATGAGGTTTCCATAATTGCATAAGCAACCTTTTATTGTATGTATGTGTGTGACTCTGGACAACTCTCAGCTCATCAAAGCCTCTGCTTTGCCATCTGTAGGATAGGAATGATAATACATACATACATACATACTTACATACATACATACATACTGGTGCCTTTGTGAGACATAGCATGTGTATGTGAAGTCCTCAATGTGCTATCTACCATGCAGAGAATTCAATCTATAGTATTAACTATTAGCAATATGTTGATGCTTTATTTAAGACTGAGGTTAAAATTATGGCTACTTATAGAAGCCAAGTAGAAAGAGAACTAGCACAGTGCATTTTCCATCGAGAAGCAACAACAGCTGTTCATATTCTGCAAATCAGGAATGGCCACACCTTGCAATTTTCAAAAGAAAAAAGGAATGTAGGATTTTTCTCTTTCTTTCTTTCTTCCTTCCTTCCTTTCTTTTTTAAATGAAATTACAATTTTGTAAATGTTAACTCTAGATTTAAATTACAAAGAAATGTGGGCCAAATGGAACAGATCTGGGGAGCGATGCCTGAGGCTCTCATGGTAGAATCCAGTTTAAAGCAAGCTTCTAGCTTGAAGAAGCAGCCTGGGGTCTCAGGTGCCTTTGGAAGATAGAGCGACCTGTGTCTGGGGTTAGACAATCTGGCCTTGGTGGTATTGGGGAGATGATGTTTCAAATGAGTCCAAAGCTGGATGAACTGGACTGCAGCATGGACAAAGCTTAAGTGCCCATAGGTATTGTCCTGCTGTACAGAAAGACAAACAAGAGAAGTGGGAAGGCTAGCAGAGACAGAAACCAACCGGTTATCTGGCCTGACTAGTTAATCCACTTCATTGCAGATGGAGGGTCAAACCAGAACAAGTTGCCAGGTGAGAAGCCAGAGGAAGAACTGGCCTTAATATGTGTCAGCCACCCCAGCCTCTAACCTTTTCCTCCCTGAGACCACGGGGGCTAGAATCTAAAGTCAGATCACTGAGTTCTAGAGAAAAGCACAAGCAAGGCTCAGTATTAATCAGGGCAGCCAGCAGGTGCAGAGCATCCTGCCAACGGGTGGCTAGGCATTCCAGGGCTTATGTCTCAAAGACAGGAAGGTCAGCACATGCCCAGCAAGGACTGAGAAATCCTGCTGCTGCCCTAGGGGGCGTGGCACTGGGAAGCAGGAAGGAGAGTGTGTTTGCTTCCCTTCACTTTGCTGGGAAATATAAATTCCCCGTTACTCTCTCCCTCTACAAGCATACTCTCTGTGGCTTCGTGATGCATATAAGACAGTCTTTTTCTCAGCAGCAGTTTGAAAGGACATCTTGCCCTAAACCCTAACATATGGAATATAGTTTGTAAACAAGTTATTTGCATGTTCCTTAGCAAGCATGAGTGGCTGCTTTGGGTGATACAGTTTGTCTTTGATTGTAAAACCTTCAGAAGTGCCAAATAGAAAACTAGGATACTTTGAAGCATGCTGTGGAAAACATTGGCATAGTCCACTCTTTCTGAGCTGTTGGGATTCTCAGTGATGAAAACCACTCACGCTCCCAATTTGAAAAGCACACAGTCCAAGCATCTCTAGGCATTGTATTGACAGCTGTCAATAGGTGGAGTGGTGGTTTGAAAGAAAATGGCCCCAAAGGGAATGGCCCTATTAGGTGGTATGACCCTGCTGAAGGAAGTGTGGTATTGTGAAAGCAAGTTTTGAGACCTCTTTTTCTCAAGGTTCCCTCAGTGTGTCAGTCAGTCAACTTCCTGTTGCCTCTGAGTCAGGATGTAGGACTCTCAGTTCCAGCATCATAACCATCACAATGGCACACCCCTCTTCATGACCATGGTGGACTGAACCTATGAAACCACCTCAAGTAAATGTTTTCTCAGTAAGAGTTGCCATGGTCATGGTGTCTCTTCAGAGCAATAGAAACCCTTGCATGTTAGAAAAAGAACAGTGGTATGTGAAATATGAGGGCTTTGTGTCCACCTGGGTTCTAGAGACTGTTAGACCTATTATTATTTGAACCAGCATTCTCTGTGTGGCACTGGAACAGATCCTTCTTGCTTTCAAACCTTTTGAATTGTAGTTGTCCAATTGTAGTTGTCACTTGCCTTGAAGATCTCCTGAGGAAATGGGGCTGCTTACAAAGAACAGTGGTCATTATGTGAAGCTCTAGAAAGAGCCCAACCCGAGGAGAGAAGGATGAGCAATCACCAGCCATGCTCCATTCCCTGCATGATTCAGGAAAGGTCCTTTCTCTTCCTGGGCTGCAGTCTCTCAAACCACGTAAGAGAGCTGCTGCACCCCACAGGCAAAGCCAAACACACTCTGTCTTTATGATGCATGGCCAGATAACATAAAAATATTGTAAGAATTACTATGGAGGAAGGATTCAGAACCAAGTGCCTTGGAAGACCAAACCTCAGCCAACCCCCCCAAATTCCTTTAGTTCTGGTGGCTGGATCTTTCTGCATCTGCATATGCATATGCATCTTCTCACCTCCAGCATCCTTTGCTGCCTCCTCTGATTGTGCTATTCTAGCCCAAGCCTTCTCTCACTGCTTTCCAAAACAAAAGGCTTTGTTGGTCCAGGACAGAGACTTCTCACTTCCCAGGCTGTCTGCCAGCCCTTAGCTAGCTGTCCCTGGGTCTAACCATTACTCAGCACTGCCAAGAGTGCAGATGTCATGCTTTCTAGAGCTAGGATGCAGAACAGTGAGAAAACCAAAATGGCCAATGAGGACCCATGAGTTTGAAGGGACAAATGTTTCAGATGAACACTCTTTCTCCTCTCCGACTGAGGACAAATATTAGGCACAGAGAACACGCTAGCCAGTGGGCCTGCAAACGGTTAGCCCAGTAAGGATGATTATAACCATAATGCCTCCTGAAGGGGGTTGTGAGGGTTAAGCAAAATTCTGAGTGAAAAGACTTTAGCTCAGGACCTGGCATGAGCAAAAGATAATATTTAGTTTAAAAGGAAGAAAAGAAACCTACAGAGAGTTGTCCTTCTCAGAAAAATGTCCTCAGAGAAGAACAGAACAACATTGCAAGAGGAAATCCAAGTTCTGAGGAAATATGAGAGATGTTAGTGTTGTTCTCTAAGTGTATGAGCTAGACATGGATTGAAGCTGGGGCGGCGGGGGTGGCTAAGCAGGAGCAACACTGATCAGAGGGGCACCAAGGCACAGGTCCCACTCTGGTGCTTCTGTGGCTGACACTGCAGCAGCAAGCCAAGAAGCAGAATCCAACCAACTGACCCAGATTCAAGCAAGGCTGGGGATTTTCCTTTTCCTTTGCTCACTAAGTGCATTTATTTAGAGAGGTACTATTACACAGCGGCATCAGTGAGGCCAGCTGGAGTAAGAGTTAGCTGGGCTCAGTCCTATACAATCCATGGAAGAGGCCACCAGTTACAAACAGTGCAAGCCAGTCCAAGCACTTCACCTGTTTTTAAGGGTAGTAATTCATATCCATGTTTCTCCCATAAACAGTCCATTATTACTCTCCTCAAGGTCTCTATTACATTTTTCCTCACATCTCTGCCTCCCACCCTGGCCAACTCTGACCCCATCTTCCCCTAGTCTGACAGATCACAGCACCCCCCATTCCAATCTGGGCCCTAGTCTTTTTGAGTACAGACGACTGCCATCCTATGAACTGACCCCTAAAGGAATGGTCATCTTCAACAAAGAGAATGATCGTTTGCTCTATTCATTGCTGATTCTCCAGTTAGCTTGCTTATTTCCTACTTAGTTTGTTGAGAGTGGCTCTTACGTAGCTGAGGCTGTCCTTAAACTTGCTTCGATAGCCAAGGATAACCTTGAACTTCTGATCTGCCTGTCTCTGACTTCCCAGAGCTGGGAATATTCATGTATACCCTACACAACCAGTTTGTTCACCACTGGTAATCAAATCCAGGGCCTCTTGTAGGCAAAGCAAGTACTCTACTAACACACCCTATCCCCCAGAATCCCAAGCCTTTAAGACAGAGCCTCAATATAGCAGGTTTTCAGCAGGTGTTTCTGGATAGAGGGAGGAGGAGGATTTCCTTTGTTCTGATTAGCAAAACCTGCAGTTAAAAAGTTAACTACTACTGATGAAATCCAGAAGCTAGCCTGGTGTGGGGGAAAGGAGCTGAAGAGTGAGCTATCCTCTCGGTTCCTGCGGATGTCCCCTGTGCAGCATCTCCTATGGAAGACCACTGGTCCCATACATAATCTTCCCTTTATCCTGGGCCCCATACGCTCCCCTTGTACCGCTCTTTGCCACCCTGGAAACTGAGGATTTGTCCTGAAATCACCCCCTCCCCTTCTCCTTCTGTACCCAGGAAGTGTATGACTTTCAGGAACTGTCATCTGTCCAAGGAATATGAACAAAGAACAAAGACGCAATCGGCTCTTTGAAAGCGAAGGAATCTCAACACTGGACAGGAAACAGTACCCACCTGGGATTGAAACAGATGGCCCACCACCACAATCCTTGAGGAAGGGCCCTGAAAAAGGAAGGCGATTCCCTGAAGCTTCTCCCACTCAATGCCAGGTCATGGCAGGGCCAGTGTCCCTGGAGGTTGAGCTCTTGAAAAACAGCCCTGGTTGCCAGCTGTGCCTTGGGGTACTGTGGTTGATCTGATGAAAGACACCAGGCTGGGAGTCTTAGGTGTGTTTTCCGAGTGTTGTGAATGGAACATCTGGGGGCCTGGGCCAACTGGGCATGACTTGCAAGTTCTTTCTCCTCTGCAGGGCTCAGGGTCTCATTCCACAAATAAGGACTGTCTTTGAGATGTTGTTGGACTTGTGTGTTTGTTTGTTTGTTTGTTTGTTCCTCCTCTGATTCTTCAATATCAATTTTCTATACACATACACATACATCCTGGACAAGTGCCCCTTTCCCAATGGCAAACAAGCTTCTGCCTGTAGAACTTCACCTCTATATGGGATCAGTGGGTGTCAGTCTCAGACAAGAGCTAAGGGAGGCTCTTAGGCAGAACAGTGCATAGTCACACAAATACAAGCGTGCACACGCTCAAGAGCACGCACACAGTCCAGAGTGCGTGTGGGTGCATGCATACACACACACACACACACACACACACACACACACACACCTGCACCTCTTGATTCTTGATTCCACTACCTGTTCTGCCAGGTGCCACTCCATAGCCTGTGACAGCATGACACAATGTGGAAAGCTGCCAAAAATGGCCCTAAACCTTCCTTGTTGGACAAAACCTGGAATCCTCTCAGTCTGTGACTCGGGGCTATAGTGTGACACTTGCCTGCTAAGTCCCACCACTCTCGTTACACATTAATGGAAATATAAATTTTAGAGGCCACCTCAGAGAACTTTCAGGAGAACCAAACAAGAAAAAGGATCTGATGGAGACTCATGCCTCGCCACTTAAACCACTAGCGTCAAGACTCCGCCTTACATTGAAGACAAGAGAAACAAAAACATGTTATATTCCTCAATGTCTCAAATTGGAAGCTTTTTTTCAGAAAAACATGCTAATAATGTTAACACTGTTGGCTTATTTTTGCTGTTTTCAAATGAATTCACAAAGTAGTTATTAAAATTTTGTTTGGTCTCTTATGTGACATCACCAGGTATAACCAACAAAAATTGCTTCTAACCCCTAAGAGTCCAAGGCGGAAGCACAGAGCCATTTTTGTAAATGTTTAAGAGAAAGAGAGTAAAAGAATAAAGATCCTCACATGGGCAGCTTAGAAGTTGTTGTTCTGTTGCTGGTTTTATTTAGCACCAATGCCAAGAGCACTCAGGAGTGCCACATCCCCCTGGAAGCATCACTTGGTAATGGTGGACAGCATCACATGGTTACAGTGGGAATGACAAACTGAGCCCTGTCCTGGAAATGGCAACCAGACTATTGAGAAGTATGAACATTGTATCTTAGGGGACCAAAGAAAATAATCAGGGAGACATAGCCTGGAAAAAATAAAACAAGAATTGTGATAGTCTCTTTAGTTTCTGAAAGGTTGTCAGATAAAATTCTAGACAAAGATGTAGTAAAATGCCCCCAAATCTATGCTTTTATACACAGAGGGGTTTTTGCCTTCTATTTTCTTCTGATTTTCTAATTATTCTTCCTTCTCAAAAATGTTGGTTGGCAAACACAGCTGAACAACAACAACAGAAATAAGTCAATGAAATGATTTCTAACTGCATTCTGCTATACTTAGACCAGAGTCTAGCCCAATTGTCATCAGAGAGGCCTCATCCAGCAACTGTTGGGAGCAGATGCAGAGACCCCCAGTCAAACATTAGGCCAAGCTCAGGGAACCCTGTGGAAGATGGGAAGGACTGATTGTAGGGGCCAGAGAGGTTGAGGACACCACAAGAACACATTCCACAGAATCAACTAAATAGGGCTCACAGAGACTGAACTGACAGTCAGGGAGCCTGTGTAGGTCTGAACTAGGTCCTCTGCATATTATGAATGGTTGTGTAGTTCGGTGACCTTGTGGGACTCCTAACAGTGACAGAGAGGGCTGTCTCTGAACCTTTCACCTCCTTAGGGACCCTTTTCCTCCTACTCGGTTGCCTCTTCCAGAGGGCTTGTGCCTAGTCTTATTGTAACTTGTTATGTCATGTTTGGTGGAAGCCTGCTGTAGAGGAGAGGGAAGAGTGGGGGGTGGGGGGAGGAACTGGGAAGAATGGAAGGAGAAGGAACTTTGGGTGGGATAGAAGATATGCAAGAAGAATAAAAAGCATGTTGATTTGGGCCTCCTTCGTTGCTTATTTTTTAGTGTTTTCTTAGTTCTCCTTCCCATCTCTTTCTTCCCTCCTTCTTCTTTTCTCCTCCATCCATTATATCTTTCCACTACATACAGTACATAAAAGTATATTTTTATTAATAGGTATTTTTCTTCCTTTCCTTCCTTAAAACAGTGATTGTAAAAAGAAGGTGAAGAGGAAGAAAAGGACAGGGTACAATAAGAAACAACTGCTTTGTTTAATAAGCAATGGCTTCTAGGAACATTATCTAGCACTATCCTTTCTAACTCTTGTTAACTTATCAATTGTTTTACAGAGTGGTAGGTTTCCATGTGGCCTTCTCATAGTCCCTCCTTTTAATTAGCCTTCCCTCTGCTTATGTCCCATAGCCCCTACCAGTCCCTACTTACACCTTCCCACCTCCAAGACCCCCCCTCTGCTTTCTCATCACTGTGTCTGCCAGCCGCACAATGGCTCTCTCTAGTTTCCTGGCTGCCAGGCGTCCTCCAAGTTGAACACACAAACCTAAAGATTCAAAACAAGTAATGAACCACATATGAGAGAGAGAGAGAGAGAGAGAGAGAGAGAGAGAGAGAGAGAGAGAGAGAGAGGAAGCATTCAGCATCCATCTTTCTGAATCTGGGTAACCTCACTCAGTGTAACTTTTTTTCCTAGTTATATCCATTGAGCTGCAAATTTCATCACTTAATTTTTCTTTACAGTTGAATATGATTCTGTTGCATGTATGTCCACATTTTCATTATTCATTTAATAGCTAGTGGGAAGCTAGACTGATTCCATTTCCTAGTCACTGTGAGTACTTCTTTATGAGTTGTTGGTCAGGAAAGACCAAGATGCCTTCCAAACAATACACACTCTTGCCATTCTGCTTGGCCACCTAGCAAAAGTAGATGCTAAAATCCTGTTGCTGAAGATACCACATACATTAGTTATAACATGCATAGATACCAGGTTAGAACTGAACTAGAAGTTTCCTCCCCACTTTTACAGTGCTAGAAGATTTTATGCAGACTGCTGTGGCAGATGGGGGTTGGGGAACCATCAATGGTCTTTTCTAGCTGTGAAACCCTAAAAAGTACAATGCCAACCTGCCAGGCACGATGTGCCCACCAGTGTAATTGTAGCACAACAGCTATGAGGGTGACCAGCCACTCTAGAATTATATTTGTGAACCTCTCCATAGAAGGGATTATATGCCTGACTGATACTCTAAACCCATGGCTAGGAAAGTCATAGGACCTAAGAAAGAATCTTATGACTATTAAATAGCTAAATTGACATGGCACCAGACTGCCTCTTAAATGTTTTTGTTTGTAACCATAGACAAATCCTACTTTCAACCTTAATCACGGAGCATTCTCTTTGCAGTGGATGGTGCTGGATGCAGAAACCCATAGTTTCTTAAGATGCTAATAAGAATAAGTGCATCCATCCATAAATAGGATATTTATAGCATTCCCCTGTAAGGCTCAGTAAGCATCAAAGAGGTTCCAGAAAGGATTGAATGAGCCAGAAGAGAGGGAGAAGAAAGGCTGTGAAATGCTATCTTCAGGGCATAACACAGCCATTGCCAACATGATCTCACACCCACTACATTTGCCTCCACTGGATCTGCACAAGACTGGGCCTGTCAATCATGGATAAGGAGAGGCTCATGGGGCCCCACACCCTGATGAAATATTGGCTGCTGATGGATTCTGGGACAGGGACAGCCATTGTCTTCAGTTATTAGCAAATGCAGAGTCCACCAAGCTCATTTGAGTTGCTGCAAACTGTAATAATACAATGTCCCTGTCCCTGTTTAAAGAAGACACCACACACACACACACACACACACACACACACACACACACACACACACACACACAGTGAATGTGGGAAATGGACTTGTAGGAAGAAGTGGGGTTCCAGGATGGAGAGGAGGTAAGAGAAGGGAGAAGGTGGTGAGAATGATCACAGTACATTTTATATGCTTGTATGAACTTGTGAAGGAATAAAATAATCAATGAAAAACAAGCCACTGCTTTTGTTCTACCACCATTGCCTGACATGTTAATTCAAGGTTGTCAGTGTTGGTGTCTGTTCACATGGGAGCAAGAGCATCTCCTTCCTGCATCGAGACCAGAAGGGTCTTTGGACCTCATTAGAAAGAAAGAAGTCATGAATTGTAAGTGAGTGTTTTACACGCAACAAATAAAAAAAAAATTGAATAGAAAATTCCGAAACATTTTTCAGAAGACTCATGAGAAAATTCTTCATTTAGAATGAGAACTTAAGGAAATTAATGTGGAGGCAACAAATTGTTTTACTGGAATGTTTTCCCCAATATTAATTTATTAATTAGAATAAGGAAGGCTTGATGTATCCTAAATGTCTAACATAAATGAATAATCATTTCTGGGATGCTTGTGCAATAAACTATCAAGCAACCAACAAAAAGAGTAGAGAAATAATGTCAAGAAGAACTGCTAACAAGGCAGTATTGTTTTTTAATGGCCAAAATGCCACAGTCAATTTTGTAATTGTTTACTAAATAGCTGCTTGCAGTATAGCAAATACTAGGTTTTAGTCTCTGCTTTCCTTAGCATAAATTCAGATGGGGAATAAGGATTTTAACCAATTTGCATACAAAGAACTAATTTCCTGCCATTTAATCCCAACACAATAAAGAAACATGAATCCAAAAAGACCATTTTATGAAATATAAATTATTGATGTCGGGGTTTTAGATGTTAAAACTATCGTTAAAATATCTTCATTGTTGGTTTTATATTTTCCACATTTCCTGAGTTTATATTACTTTTAAAATCATGATAGTGAGTAGTTGAGGAAAAATTTCTAAGGAAGATACTGTTGATTAATTTCTTTCAGCTTCCTTTCTTCTTTCCATTAAGAAATACTTGATTTTTCTGCATAAAATATTAGATAGAATGGAAGATATAAGAGTGGGCATTTGACACAAACTTTAAGTCTGATGGTGGGAATGGGTAAACGGTGTATCAATGCAGGCAGTAAGCTGAGTGAGCACTTCATGGAGGTCATCTTATTTATTCCTTACTTTCAAATTTGTAAAATCAATTTTGTTACTGGGTTCACTTTACAGATGAAGAAAGTGAGACTCACTGAGGTTAAATAACAGCTTTTAGGAGGCAGAATTCAAGTCCCCACAGCCTGACTCCAATGCTGCATTAAGTCATCAGGACAGAAGCAAAGTTACAAGGGGAGCCATCTAAGACCCCTCCCTGGAAGTGAACTGTCCTCATTTGTCTTCTGTTGCTGTGTAAAAACAACTGACCACAGAGACATTTTGGGAGCTGACAGAGATAGTAATTAAAAATGAAATAGCAATTAAAAATAAGGGACTCCCTGAACATGGTTCTCAGTTAGAAGGCCTGGGCAGGGAACTCTGACAGTGGAACCAGGATGTGTTCCTGGTGCACAAAAGGACTTTGGGAGCACATTCCCTATGCTTTAACCTACAGACAAGGGGGAGGGCCTAGCCCCTACTCCAAATGACTTGATAGATTTAGATGACCCCTCCTGGAAGGCCTCATCCTCTCATCCTACATGTGGAGTGGGCAGGGGGAGGGGGGCGTGTTGGGGGGCATGGGAGAGTGGTAGGGAGGGAGGGAGAGGGAACTGGGATTTATATGTAAAATAAGAAAAATAAATTTAAAAATGGTGAGGAAAAAAAATAAGGGACTCAAGAAAGGCAGAAGGAAGGTAGGTGTTCTGATCATTCTCAAAGATTGTGCCAGTTTATGCACCAGTCATTGAAAGGCATATCATTTTGTGAAGAGGTTTATTCTCATTAGAACAAACTGGGTTTTAAGCACTGTTGTGACTCCTGTAGCAACAGTACGGAGGTACATGGGACAGTATGAAGCTTAAGCAAGGGAACCAGGCTGCCTCTGTACATTTTCATATCTGTCCATGGATATGGGTAGACCCCCGGGTGAAGTACACAGAAAGCAAACAAGAATTCTTAGGACAAGATCCAAATGATCACCCAAGCAAAAACAAGAGTCAAAGATGAAAAGACTAGAAAATGAGCAGCAGCTAGAAAGGTAGTGTGATGATGTCAGGAAAACCCAACAAAGAGGTCATCACTGGAGGCAGAGTGGCAGAGAGGTAAAGATATGTTCTCTGAGTTTAGAAACAAGAAAGGTATCGGTCCCCCCTGGAAAGCCAGCTTCAGTGGCAAGGTGAGAACAGAGATCAGACTGTAGGCAAGCAGCAGAGTCAGCACATAGGGGCACACAGAATTCCAGATGTAAAGACAAGGAGAGCAACTGAGTGCAGCTGCCAAGGAACAAATAGTGGTTCCTTTACCACAGTGATGATGAATTCAACTGGCTCTTGTCACATGTGTTAGAACAGGGGCATGGTAGCATTATGAGAACTAACAAGCTTGTCAATCTCCCGGTTTCTTTAAACTCATGGTGATCCTCACTATAAGGTGTTTACGGAGGCCAGAAGAGCTCATCAGACCCCCTGGAGCCAGAGTTAGAGGCAGTTGTGAGGGACCCTGCACTGGTGCTGGGAACTGGACTGCAACCCTCCGAAAGAGCATCAAGCACTCCCAGCCCTCACTACATTCTATTTAGATGCCATGCAGGGTACCAACAACGTACTGATCCCACACAGGAACACAAATTACTCTTATTTTTTCTGTAAAAGTATCTAACATTTGATGATTGTTGATTAGGTACCACACATATAGCAACTCCAGGAGGTAAACTGTTCTCATCTTACATCATCAGAATCTGTGATTCAGAGAGTTGAGATAACTTGTTCATATTCGGATGCAAGTAATTATTAGAGCTCAGGTTCTCAAGTTTGCTTCACACTCACTTGTCCCAAAGACAGAGGAGAAAAAAATTGAACATGTCAGGGGAAGAAAACTTGGAATAAGTACTATTGTTGTTGTATTTCTACTCCAGGAAAGTTCTGGCATAAAGGAAAAAAAACTGTTATAAAGGTTCCCTTGGTGTCTTTTCCCCAGTGGCTCAGAAGTAAGCCAAATGATTCCCTGAGCCAACTACTTTAGGTCTTGCTGTCTCCATCCACTTCAGTATATTCCTTGAAATTCTAGTTTTCTGAAGGCTGAAGCATGGAGAAGAGTGAAATATTCCAGAAGCCTGCTGGAGAGTAGACAGCACAAAGTCTGTCTTATAAATGCCTTTGCAATCTGAGTTCATGTCTGCAAAGCTCTGTACAAAGTGACGAAATTCTTCATGTGTATTATCTATTCATCTCCATGGCAAGCCTAGAGTAGACAAGATGATCGTGGTCCCCGGATCTTTGCACTCACTGTTCTTTCCTGCTGGGACATTCTGTCTCCTTCTTTTTTTATGTTATTATACAGTAATCCAGGTTATCATTTCCTATGTTTTGATCTTCTTGGCTAAACGGAAGGAGAATAGCCAGACTCTCAAACAAATACCTTTATTTGGTTCTGAACTACATGAGATGATGACCCATGTCTCTTCTTAGGACAAAGAAACAGAAATATTAGCCCTTCCCTGGCTTCCCCAACATACCAGAAATACTCAAGGATTAACTACCTGGAGGTCAGTTTCAGTCAGGAGAAGAGTCACTGTGATTGTAATAGAGCAAAAGAGTTAGAGTTAGATATCACCCAGCTGGGGAAGAAACCAGGAAAAGGGATTTCTGAAAGGACCAGAAAAGGAATCATGGTGAAACAGATAAGTCGGCACTCACCAGTGGGCTCACAAAAGAAAAGTAAGAGGCCAAACCATTGCCTGTTGCGGGGCCTGAAGTCGCCTGTTATCAAAAGGAAAAGCTACAAGGGCAGAGATCTACCAGATATCACTATTATTGAATCTGAAGCCAATGACCCACAGAGCAACCATGGCCACTTCTCTCTTCTCTCCAAAGCTATACATACAAGTTCCTTCACGCCAGCCTAGGACATAAAATCAAACACACACAGTTCCTAACTAAACCAAGTTGGCATGAAAACCATCCAAGGAGTACCCATGAGAAGTAGAAAGGGCAGAGTGTTAAGCAGAGTCACATGACCTCTTGCACCTCCTGTCCATCCAGTTTTCATGGTTGCATAGCTTTTGTCATCTTGGTGATGGGTGAGTTTATCCTCCCTCTTCCATTTCCCCACAGTCTCTTCTCTTGTCTTGAAGACTGGCTGCCATTCAAGCACCACATTCACCCTACTCTCTCCAGCCTTGCATCCTTTGTTCGTGGCATTTCTTCTGCTAGGGTGAGCCTTTTCTTTGAGTGTAAACATCACTTCCTTCTGAAAGCCTTTTTGAAAAACTCAAGAATCCGGCTAACTACCTTACTAGGTGTTCCTCTTTTCTAGTACTTATTAACCTTGGATTGCATTTATCTGTCTTCTCCATTTTCAACTGTAGCATCTGGTAGGTAGGGTCTTGGTACTTGTTCAATAACTAATAGATATATTACTGGGTGGCTATCTCTTCATATTCAGTCTTCCTCTAATATCTTCATGTTATACATTCAAATTATGTATTGGAAAGTCTCATCTTCTGCAGATGTTTGTCATGAGCAGTGGAATGTGCCCAAAGTCCTCATCTCATCTTTCTTGCACCATGCCATATGGTCCCAGTGTACTCCCACTAAACTCTATTTGTCTGTGTGAATCCCCTGCATCTTCTAATCAAGAGCAATTGTTTGCAAAAAAATCATTTCCAAAATACAAATTTAAGGGGGGTGGACATTGGACCCCCAAACTCTACCTACTAATACATGCTAAACACACTGAGCTACAGTCAAAGTATAATCTTTATTTACTGTATGTTAGGCATTGCTGAGAATGTTTTATGTATTTTATCTTACTGAATTATCACAGCAATATCATTTTCATCTCTTTCTTAAAGACATGAAAAAAAAATCAAAGTTCAGAAAGTCACTTGCTGAAGTCACACATTTCATAGATAATGTCTTTAAAGGTGTGTACTATCTGATTCCAAAATCAAGACTCTAACTGCCCCACTATTACCACATCCTTCCTGTAAGAACTTCTTTGTAACTGTAGAAGTATTAAATCGTATGCTTCTTAAATCCTAAACATTCTATGCAGGGCCAACAACTTTATGGGGCTGGTATGATAGCTCGCCCCTGTAGTCCCAGCACTCAGGAGCCTGGGCAGAGATGATTATGAATTCAAGGCCAATACAGGCTTAGAGAGAGTTCAAAGCCAGGCCAGGAGAAATAGTGGAACCCTCTCATAAAGCAAGCAAACAAAAACCTAACAGAGACAAGATTTAGAGAGAAGTGATATCCTGTTGTGAGTCGCAGAGTCAAAGAAGAGAAAACCAAAAGCTGAAAGCTGGTCTGACTCCAGATCTGGAGCAGCTCACCGTTCCACTCTATCGCTCCTGGGCCTAGTCACCGGTTGGTAGTACAGGGAAGGAGACATCTTGCATTAGAGTCCTTATTTTAAGAGAGTAAAGAACAATTCCCAGGGAAGCCAAGAGACAGCCCCAGTTGGTGGCAAACCAAGTCTATCCTGGTGACCTGCACACCCCCATTACAAAATCTGTTTGTCTCCTTTTCTGAACAGAAACTGTCCTGGGCCATAGCGTGATGAAAGCGAATTTTCACTCATTCAACAGCAGGGAGTACATCCCGCTCCTGCTTTCCTCATGTTTCTGCCCATTAAAATCCAGCTGCTTTCTGCTGGCCCTGAGGACATCTGTTTCCTGTTTTCTAAGAATATAAAGAATTGTGACTCAGAGGAATATCATGCTTACCTTCCAGGGGCTTTGAAACAAATAGTGACATTACTGATAGGAACACTGCAAGCATTAGACAAAGATTCCATGAAAACAAGCTCTCAAGACTTTCCAATAATGCGCATGCTATTGTCTGACCTATGTAGATCCCAGGGGAAGATTCTTAGGGAAGACAATTTTAGAAAGAGCCGAATTGTTACAAGAGCTGCAGCCCACCTACCTGGAGAAGACAGGTGGAGAGGGACTGGGGTCCAACACAAAAAGACCCGGAGAGCGATAGCAAGAAGGGATGGAATGGCCTTCTTTATTCAATCATTTGTTTTGTTCAAATATGTCTGATGTCCTGGTATGAGCCATACTTTGTGTAAGAACTTAACCTAGACTAGCATTTGTAATGACTTTTTTCCCCACTAAGATTCACATGTGGGACATTGGGTAAAGACTGGGAAAGCATTCTAAGTGGGTGTGATAATGGATTGGCTAGCACATTCCAAATCATGGAAAGCCTTCGAGTCCATTTTTATAGATCCTTATAGTCTAATGTGTGGCCGTTTTAAGACTTAATTCAAAAATCCTTTGCCACTCCACAGATCAAGAGGCACTTCCTGGAATCTAGTAGTAGATCCTAGGTATGTTAACTTGAAATTTCTATCTACTTATCTTTTGGGACTCTTGGAACATAGCTACTATCAAGTAAGGAAACACACACAAGCACCAGAGGTACCATAGGGAAAGAACCTGCAGTCCCAGTCTCAGCCTCCACTGATTGCACAGAGAATAAGCAATTCACACTGACTTCTCAACTACATGAGTGATCCAGCTGGAAAGCCATTCTCTGTCTTCTAGTCAACACACTTAAGCTATTGCTGCAAGGATCAGAGCTAAGCCTTCCCTGCTGGTACTTGTTTACCCTGTAGACTCTATACAAATAAATAGTTGCTATTATTTTCAAGACAATAAACTTGAGAGTGGTTTATACATAGTACTGGGAATCAAGAGCATTGAAAGGTAACAAACCACCAAAAACCTTTTGAGTGCTAAGAAGTTTGTTTAATTGCAGCTGTATTTCTTTCCCTTCAGTGGCAAATAGTTTTTTACTTCACTGAGATGCTCTGAAAACTGAACAGAACACTGAAAGAAAAGGACTTTGCATGGGGATGAGTATTTAGTAAGACCTTTGAAAATGTCATGTTGGTGCTAGGGAGATGGTTCAGTTGGCAAGGTGTCGGTGGCATTAGCAGATACCAGTGCTAGCTAGAGGCAGAGAGAGACAGGAGGAGTGCTGATATCCATTGGCCAGCCATGCCAACTTGAGTGGATGAGCTTCATTTTCAGGGAGAGGGTGTCTCAAAAACCAAAGTCATGGAAGAAAGATGTCAAGCATCAACTGCAGGCCTCCACACCCAAGAGCACATTCATATACCTATAAAAACACACACACACACACACACACACACACACACATCCCTACACTAATAACTACATAGACCACATACATTTATTGTCACTATCTTTAGAGTTTAAGAAAAGATGAACTCTATTTTAAAAGTCAAAAGATAATCACTTAGACTAGATTGATTAGAGTAGTGATAAATTGAGCAGTTTAGGGGGCCATTTAGCATATAGAATTGGTGGGTAATCATAACTGATGGATATAGCACAAATAATAAAAACCCAATGACAGATATAGGGATTAAAACTGGAGATCAGAAAAGCAAAGCAGCCAGGCACTTGAGCGTTCTCACCTCTACCTGTGCACAGACCAAATGGGCAATCCACCAAACCCCAGATTGCATCTCCAGACTGCACTGAGCTCCTTATACACCCAGCTCTAGTGCTGGAATTAAAGGTGTGAACTCTGTTTCTCTTTTAGACTGATTCACTCTCATGTAGCCTAGGCTGGCCTTGAACTCACAGAGATCCATCTGCCTCTATCTCCTGGGTCCTGGGATTAAAGATGTGTGCCACCACTGTTCAACTTTTATGGCTATAGCTAGCATTGCATTCTGATCTCCAGGCAAGTTTTAATAGATCATAAATAATATATCACCACAGACAGAATGGAGGAAACCCCCCACAATAAAGTCAAGACTTCTAACCTTGAATTAAATCAACAAGTAAAAGAGATAACTGACTTTCAACTTTCTACCCATCTGATCTAAGCACAGCTGATTCAATCCACTTTTCCCTCCAGGTTATATAAATTACCTATGTTGATCAAATCTCCCAAGAAAAATGGTCCCCAAATTGACACTTGACACAAACAGTCCAACCAGTACCAACACAACTCTATGGCAACACTTTGTGTTTGAGTTTTGAATAGTTTTGGGTGTTTTTGTTTGGTTGGTTGGTTTGGTTTGGTTTGTCTTTAAGAGCTGCCATAGTCATGGTGTCTCTTCACAGCAATAGGAACCCTAAGACAGAAGATGCTGCAGTTTCCTCCTTGTAATTGAAAGGTAATTTAAATACTATCCACTTTAAAGCTCTCACATGTTGAGATGCTGTCAAGATTCCTGTATGTCTCCTGGTGTGATGCGCATGTATTTCTAGCCATGTATTAATCATATGTCTAGCATGTCTTTGTCCAGCTTTAGTAGTAAGCTGATAATGTCTGTCGGTTTCCTGAAGTGATTGTGTAGCCTTCTAATACATTCACATCATTGCCAATACTCAGAATTGCTTTTAAATTATAAGTGATGGATCTCTGAATTCAAAGCTAGCCTGATCTACAGAACAAGTTCAAGGACAGCCAGAACTACACAGAGAAACCCTGTCTCAAAAAACAAAAACAACAGCACACTAAAGTACAACCAGAGAGTTTATGCAAAGGATGGCATGTACTTAACTGCTAGTATGTTATGATGTCAACAAGTGAAGCAGGCAAGGAAGCCATGGTGATACTTGACAGTGTGGTCGAGTGACCAGGTCTCTGTACCTTTGGCCTTGGAATCATATTTGACCTGGAACGTAAGAAGGAAAATCCATTAAGGGTTAGGACTGGGGAAGTGGCACAGTCAGATTTGCATATTAAATGTTACTTGTGGTTGCTCTGTGGATGAAGGCATGAAACTGGGAGGCTAGGGTCTCCTGAGAGTCTAGAAGAGACAGAGAGACTGAACAGACTCCATACAAGGGCTAGTGGTGTTAAAGAGGATGCAGAGAAAATGGAACTTGGGAGCCCAGTTTGGAATTTGCATCATCCCTCTGCTTGCTGCAGTAAGAATAGCTAGTATTTACTGAAATTTGTCTATATGTAAAGGGCTGTAACCACTATTTTGCTTGCCTTAGCTCACTTAGTGTAACCTAAGGTTATAGACACAACATTTATACACTTGTCAAATAGAGACAAAATGAATAACTAGGTTATGCTCAATCATAGAGCTCAAGGACACTAAAGTTCAAAACTTGGTGTCTGATATCTGATTTTAAGGATCTTATTTTAAATTAGTGGGGACATCTCTAGTTAGTTTTCTTGTCACTATGTTAATCACCTGACTATAGTATCTTAAAGAAAACAGGGTTTATTTTGGCTCATGGTCTGAGGATAGTGTCCATCATGACAGAGAAGGCATGATGCAAAGTAGGTGGCCATGCTCTATCTGCAGTTAGGAAGCAAAGAGAGAGATACACTGGTGCCCAGCCTGTTTTTCTCTATTTATATAGTCAGGGCCTTCTAGCCCACATAATGGTACCGTCAGCATTTAGGGTGGATCTCCAATCCTCAATTAACCTCATCTAGAAATTCTCACAGGCACACCTGGACCACCAGCTTTCCTTTCTGTCCTTCTACAGAGGGTATCACTTGAACCAACAAGGCCTCTACATCAAGCCTCAGAGGCAACCAGCACCTGTGTTAAGGGGTTGTGTTGACACCACTGGCAGAGACAGCCTCCTCACCAGCCTCTCACAGTAAGTCCACTGTCTTCCTAGCTAGAAGACATGGTGGGTAGCTTTCAGGAACACTCTGAGGGGATGTAAACTTCACCTTTCACCAATAGGGATGCCATGAGAAACAGATGTTACCTGAAGATATATACTTGAAGCCAAGTCCCAGATAAATAAGGCTTTAGTTCTCTCTCCACAAGGAGAGATCTAACTCTGCCTATACATACTCACTGGATCCAAGGATAGCATTAGCTAACCCTTGCAAGATTGTACTTCATCTATGTTTAGTCCCAGAGTGACAAAATTAATAATAATAACTCAGAATGAGATGCCTGGTAAAAGCACCTCTAAGCAGGACAAATGATGACTGATATAAATACCTCTAAACAGACTAAAAAGCACCAATGATGAGGTGAATAGAAGCACATCACTATGGGAGAGTGAAACCCAAGTTCTAATCCTGTCTCTCCAGATAAATAACCATTGCACAACTCCAATGACAACCCTTTTGCTCTCTGGGCTTCACTTTACACACACACACACACACACACACACACACACACACACACACTAACCAATACCTTTGCAACTTTAATGTTCTCTGACCCTCTGACAATTTAAGGGGGCATGCTGGTTAGGTTTTTTGTCAACTTGACACAAGCTAAAATCATCTGAGAAGAGGAAACCTCGACTGAGAAGAATGCCTCAATCAAATTGGCCTATAGGCAAATTGTGGGGCATTGTCATCATTAATGATTGATGTGTAAGAGCCTGGTCCATTGTGAGCAATGTCACGCTTGGGCAGGTGGTCCTGGTAATTAAGAAAACAAGCCAAGAGAACAATGAAGAAAGAGCCTTTAAACAGTAGTCCTCCATGATCTCTGCTTAAGTGCCTGCTTTCAAATTCCTGCCCTGCCTTAGTTCCTGTCCTGACTTCCCTTGATGATTGGCTGTATTAGAAGTGGATAAACCAAATAAACCGTTCCTTCCCCAAGTGGCTTTTGGCCATGTTTTGTTGTTGTTGTTTCAGGCACAGAGAGTGAAGTCAGACATCTGGGAAGGGAAAACCTCAATTGAGAAAATGTTTCTTTCAGACTGGCCTGTATACAAACCTAGATTATTTTCTTGATGTGGGAGGGCTCAGCCCACTGTGGCCAGTGCCAACCGTGGGCAAGTGGGCCTTGTTGTATTAAAAAAACAAAACAAAACAAAACAAAAAACGAAAAGCAAGCTGATCAAGCCATGGGGAATGAGCCAGTAAGTAGAGCACCAACATGGTCTCTGCTTCAGCTCCTGCCTCGAGGTTCCAGCTGTGTAATGAACTATAAACTGTAAACAAACAAACAAAACAAAACAAAAACCAACCATTTACTCCCCCAAGTGGCTTTGGTCTTGGTGCTTATCACAGCAATAGAAACCAAACTAGAACATGGGGTGTCCTTGGTCACCCAGAGGCGTTTCTATAATGAGACTACTACCACCTACCCCTTGTGCAGTGGTTATTTTACTGTGTTCCTTCACGTCTTCCTGAGTTGAGTCTCCAAACAAAGCTGCAAGATCAATTAGAGAACACATAAAATGAGCTATTTAATTTATGTTTCTCAGAGGGATATAAAACATTTGGCTCACAAGCTTTTAGGACGGGTCAAGAGAACATAAAACTATATTTAATAAGTACAATGTACTAAAAATAGCCTTTAGTGAGACAGACCGATGAAATTAAAGGGCACCAGCTTCAGGATGGGGAAGCCAGATGCTGGACCCTCTCAGTCCCAGCATCAACCATGTAGACTTAACCAAACAACTGTTGGTATCCCTGAGTTAAACTAATTTTCCAGAAACATCTAAGGTGAGATTTTGTTTGTTTACATTCTATTTTGTTGGCTTTTTATCTATCATTGCTAGCATTGGCAAACCACATGCTAATAGTAAACCAGGAAGCGTTTCTCTTCGGGTAGGTCCAGGGGTCGTATCTCAGTAAGTTAGGCCCCCATTTTATCAGGAATTAAGAAAGCTGAGGAAGATTCGCTGAGTGATCTGAGCCCCTGTGGCTCTGTGTGGAGAGAGGATGATAGTATCCTGCCTTCCTTTCCCAATTGATGAGCAATTTCATCTCCCCAGCTAGAGATGTATCCTGCAGATCACATGAGATCTGAATGGTGCATCAGCAACATACATACCAACAAAGTCACCATTTATTTTTCTACTGGCTAAACCTATGAGTAAAGAATAAGACCCATGGGTGCCTACATTTCTTTGAAGTTGGGCATGCTGGATTCCAACATTTAGAAGCCTTAGATTCAGGCTACTGACAAGTGAGTCTAAAACAATGACACTTCACCAGGCAAATGAGAGTTCCACAGCATCAGAACTCACAAAGAAAAAAAAATTTTTTTCTTCTTTATTTTGGAGAGCCATTGGATTTACTTTTTAAATCTTAACAGGGATGTCAATATTATAACAGCACACAATGTAGATAATGTGCCACATCCAAAGTGGAACCAATCAGAAACTCTTTAGAATGACTACACACTTTTCTAGACATAAATACTACTATAATTATATATCATGTACCATAACATTTATTACTGGATTGCCATTATTTTGGTACAAAAATGCCAGCCCATATTCCTTCATGCAAAATTTACTTACATTAGAATTATAGTACTGGAATTAATGGAACTAGAAGAAACCATCCTGTGTGAGGTAACCCAGTCACAAAAAGATGAACATGGTTTGTACTCACTCATATGTGGATTTTAGACATAGAGCAAAGGATCACCAGCCTATAATTCACACCACCAGAAAAGCTAGGAAACAAGGAAGACCCTAAGAGAGACATACATGGTCCCCTGGAGAAGGGGGAAAAAGAAAAGAAAAAGAAAAGCAAATTGGGAGCATGGGAGGGAGGGGAAAGGGAGTTATGAGGAAGAGGAGGACAGAGGAGGGCATGAGGGAGCAGTAAGAATGAGTCAGGAAAAACATAGAGGAGAACAAGAAAAGAGATACCATAATAGAAGGAGCCATTATAGGTTTAAAGAGAAATCTGGCACTGGGGAAATGTCCAGAGACCTACAAGGATGATCCCAACTAACAATCTAAGCAATAGTGGAGAGGCTACCTTAAATGCCCTTCCCTGATAATCATGAGATTCTTGGCTATCTTATATGCCAGCCTAGAGCCTTTAATCAGTCATTGATGGAAACAGAAGCAGACACCCACAGCTAAACACTGAGCCTAACTCCTAGGATCCAGTTGCAGAGAGGGAGGATTGATGAGCAAAGGGGTCAAGACCAGACTAGAGAAACCAACAGAAACTTCTGCCCTGAACAAACGTGACTCATGGACTCTAGTCTGATAGCTGGGAAACCAGCATAGGACTGACCCAGACCCCCTGAATGTGGGTGTTAGTTGGGAGGACTGGGCAGTCTATGGGGCCTCTGACAGTGGATCAGTATTTATCCCTAGTATACAGATGGACTTTGGGAGCCCATTCCACATATAGGGATACTCCCTCAGGCTAGACACATGGGGGGAGGGTCCTGGCCCTGCTCCAAATGATATGAAAGACTTTGAAGATTCCCCCGTGGAAGGTCTCACCTCCCTAGGAGCAGAAAGGGGATGAGATGGCGGTTGGTGGGCATAACAGGGGAGGACAGGAGGGTCTGGAACTAGGATTGATATGTAAAACAACCTTCTTTCCATTTAAATAAAAAATAAATTAAAAAAGAATTATAATGCTGGGCCTTTTATTCCTCCCTCTTTTGTGTTGGAGAGAATAACATTTTCTGATTGTTATCTCAGTAAATCAACATGTTGGCGAAGCTTGTGGACATATCACATTTTCATTAGTATCTTTATCATAAATCCAATGGATTAATAAATCATAGATTATTTGTTTCTAACATAAAATATGACAAAGGAAACAGACATTAGGTACATATTAGTTGGATGAATCGCTCATTGTTTCATTTTTTAAATTGTTTTTAATTTAAATTTGAAACAAGCTTGTTTTATGTATCAATCTCAGCTTCCTCTCCCTTCTTCCCTTATACCCCCACCAACCCCCATCCCATCCCCTTTCTGCTCCCAGGGAGGGTGAGTCCTTCCATGGGGGTTCTTCAAAGTCTTTCATATCATTTGGAGCAGGGCCTAGACCCTCCCCCGTGTGTCCAGGCTGAGGGAGTATCTCTCTATACGGAATGGGCTCCCAAAATCCATTCATATACTAGGGATAAATACTGATCCACTGTCAGAGGTCCCATAGACTGCCCAGTCCTCCTAACTGACACCCACATTCAGGAGGTCTGTGTTGGTCCTACGCTTGTTTCTTTGCATAGTAGTAACCACAGTCACTGTAACCACATGCATGTAAGTTCATGCATGCAACAAACATGTCGTGTCTAGAACAGTGATGGGAGATGTCAGTCTGTAAATATGTTTCTCATATTGGTTAATAAATAAAGCACTGCTGGCCAATAGGAAAACTAGATAGGTGGAACTAGGAGACGAGAAGAAAAGAGGAAGTAGGAAGGAGGAAGGAAGATGGAGAGGTGGGAGAGAACAGAACTGCTGGCCCCTGCTCCCCAGTAAGATAAGACCACATGGAAATACATAGAAATGGGTTAATAATTAAGACAGAGCTAGCCAATAAGAAACAAGTAACTGGCCAACAGCATTAGGTCAAATACAGAGTCTCAGTATGTTATTTGGGGCTGGCGGCGGCGGGACAAGACCAGTGGCAGGTGGAAAAACCTTACTCCTTACAACACAGTATTTCACAGCACTCCTCCCCATACTCCAGCTCTGCCATTCTTTCCTCCTTCTCTTCTGTAATGTTCCCTGTACCTTGGGGTAGAGGTGGGGATGGGGCTAAACACTCAGAGTAACTCATTCTCAGCACTTTGCTCATCCTTATCCCTAAAACACATTTTTAAAGGTTGGGGTAGACAACCAGATGCTAGAGTTTGTAGATAAACCTACCTGGCAATCATGGGAAAGGGTCACTAATTTCCAGGTAAGTTATACAGATAAAAGGCTCAGGTAATCATCTTTTTATTATCCATGAGTTCCTTGGACACCTACTAAAAACAGATACTATATTGGGCCCTTCTTCATACTGACAAGACAGACAGACAGACAGACAGACCTCCTCTCTTTTGTAATTTGATTTCTAGTGAAAAGAGTAAGAAAAACGAGTGTTTGGGGAATAAAATGTAGGCTTAAAAACTATGAAGGCTACCAATTAGAAATGTTTCCTGGTAAAGTAACAAGGACAGGTGCTTGTTCATGGTCAACAACAACAACAACAAAAGGTCTTTCCAAGGAAATTCCAGTTGGAATGATGAGAAGTGAACATGGTATCACTGGGAGCAAAGGTAGAAACACATTTCCTTGAGTAAGTTGGAGAATGTGGGTTGGCCTTGCATCATGAGTGGTTCTAGAAGCAAAGAACAGGGTATTTGGCCATTTCTTAATATGTAAGCAATCTGTGTCAGACCTCTAACAGGAACATTGAGCTAAGCAAAAGCAGAGAACAGGGTATTTGGTCATTTCTTAATATGTAAGCAATCTGCGTCAGACCTCTAACAGGAACATTGAGCTAAACAGTGTTTGCAGCAGTAAGCAAACTGAGAGGCTTTGACTTTTTGAGAGGACCCCCAGATGCTGAAGCAGGTAGAGAATTCCCTGTGTGATTCAGTATAACAAGTCCCTAGGGTAAAGGAATGAGGTCATTTCAGATAGGGACAGCACCATGGCAAAGTGTAATTCAGCAAGGATCAGCAAACCTAGGGACCGATCAGAAATCATGTGATTCTGTCAAGCAATATGACCTGGGGATTAATGTTGGCTCCTAATGAAGCTAATCATAATCCTCACCAGCTGACCCAGCAATTCTACTACAAGACCCAAGGGAAATGAAAAGTTGTCAAAACAAAGATTTGTACATGAATGTTCAGAAAACTTGATTCAAGCAGCCAAAAGCTGGAACCAGCCTAGACAGATGTCTATCAACAAGAGAACGGGTAAACAAAATGTGCTACATGCAGGGAAAGGCTTCTCAGCAACTGGAAGAATTGAACCACTGATGCATCTAAATCACGGGGACTCTGAAAACCACAGCAGGCAAATCAGCCAGCAGCCAGCAGAACATCCATGATGGCCCTATCCACAAAGTGTTCTAAAAGCAGCCAAACTAACCTGTAATAGCAGAGCCCAGAACAGTTATTACCTTCAGCTGCATGGGAAGAGGGATTGGCTACCGAGTGCTCAGAGGAATGTCCGGGGGATCAGGCATTGCTCCATCTCTAACTGGGATGGTGATCTTCCCGGTGCCTACTTCAGTCACAATCTATCACACTGTACAATCAAAGTAGACTATGCTTGGGCTGGGGACTCACCATGTATTCATGAGAACCTGGCTTTGGATCCCCAGAACTCACATATAAAACACTGCTTGTCACAACACGTGCTTTTAATCCCAGCACCTGGGGGGGCAGAGTCAGGAAGGGCTGGGGGCTTGCTGGGAAGCTTGTCTAGCAAAACCTATAAACTCTAAATTAGGTGACCCTGTCTGAAAAAATGTGAGGCAAAGCATAATTGATGAAGATGTCCAAGATGCAGGTGACCTCTAGCCTTCAAATACAGATGCACAGACATATATACCTGCTCACAAGTATGTGTCTCTCTGTCTCTCTCTCCCTCTCTCTCTCTCTCACACACACACACACACACATCCCAGTGTACGTTGTTTATAATTATACTTCAACAGTTGACTTTTAAACTCTTTAGAGAAAAAAATACTGTTTTAAACAAGGAAAAATATTTTAGAGGGGAAAAATAAACCCTGCTTTAAAATTTGAATCCAATGTTCGCACCAGAGAGCAGATGTTCTCAACAGCAGGCATATTTTCAAAGCCAGCTGCTCCGCACATGTTCTGGATAGCTATCTTCCAGGAGGAAGCAGCAGTAGAGACTGAGTTCCCAATACAAAAACAATAAAACAACTCCAAGGAGCCAACAGGGTAACAGGGAGCTGAGGCGGAGAAGAAAGTGCATGGAGAAGCTAGGCTTGGTTGATTATGAGACAAGCTAGGGTGGTGTTTCTCAAGCCACCCGTGAAGGTCACAGTCCTTTTTGTTACTGTATTTGTGTATAATTTGTTTTCAAATCACATCAGCTAAAGGCCACAGAATGCCACGTTGCTATGGAAGTTCAACTTTTCCTTTGCACAGTTGCCGGTCTCATTGAAGACCACCAGCAAGTGTGCACAGATCTGTGCTGGTGGGTACAGCACATTTTCAAAGGCATTTCTGGAAGGATTACACTTTGGAAGAGATTAGGTCCTGTGTTAGTGGACCAAGGCAGGAGGGGAAGACAACTAGGTCATGAATCTCAGTGTGGGCCTGTTTGTACGCAGTGGAAAGTGGAGCCTGCTTAGAAAGAGCAGCACAGATGCGCAAGGCAAGAAAACACTCATGGAAAGATTCCTGGAAGCACACAGTACATCAGGAGCAAAGCGACTGAGTCCTGAAGACTGATGAGGAAGGTGTTAGAATAATCAGGTAGGAGAAAACTGGGTTTGGAAGCTGGGAACTGGGACAGAGCATGGAGTGAAGAAGAAGAGAGAAGACAGGCTGGATGGAGGTAGAGTTAGGGTCAGACCTGAGCTTTTGACAGCAAAGAGGCAGGCATGCTGAGGAGCCAGGAGGAAAGGAAAGGGAGGGGTGCGGGTCTATGGCCTGCTAGGCCCTGGGAAATAGGAAATGGGCTCTTGAGTGTGCCAGTACACTAGCTCTGTTGCCTTGGCCTCCTGCCTAGCAATCTCTGACCCGTTGCCACCCACTCTGTCACTCACAGTGGGTGACACAGGGAGACAAAGAGAGGAGTTACCTTTACATGCCATTAACCTTGCCGGGCACACTGGCTTCCTGCCACCCACGTTCCACCTGTGACTCGTCCACAGCCTTAGGGCCACCCAGGAATCACCCCAGGCAAAAAGAGTCAGCTCTCCTCTAATTGCACAGCATGCATGCATTGGAGCACCAGTCACATTGCAGGCAGGTGCCCACAAGCCAGTCTGCCCCCACCACATAGCCAGATTGTTTAGGAGTCAAAGCCAATTTCTGCTGCAAGTCTCTGTGCTCAGGCAGCAACATAAACAAGTGAAGAGAGAGCACAATGAAGGCGTGACAGGGACAGTGAGATGACTCAGCAGGTGTGTGGAGGTGAATGGGAATCGGGGGTCACACAGCTTTTGCTTTCTTCTGCCCTGTCACCCTTGGATGATTACCGTTATTTGAAGCCTTGAACTGTGTTGATCCTCAAAGTGTTAGAGGTCCCTCTTAGAAAGAAAAGCAACAGGCAGCCAATCAGGGTAGCAACTATTCTGTGGATTTAGTCAGCCTTGCCAAAACAGCCTCACCCTTTACAGCCAGAAGAAATGGACTAAACCTGGAACTGAACAATTAACTGGGGAGTCATCATCACTGTGGGAAATAAAATAACAATTACAGAGTCTGGCCAGAATGAAGAGTTTTTAATATACTATCTTGCAGAAAGGGACATAGCACAGAGAAAAGGTGCAAATTGGCTGGCATACAGACTCGGCACAAGTCAAGGGTTTTCAAAGTCCCCCCAATCACTAGAAAGTTCGTCCTCTCTTCCCATAGGTTAGGACTTACCACCTTCCCAAATTCCCCATCCGATTGGTTTAAGACAAGACACTTTATGTAATGAGTACTCTGAGGCTTGAGGCTGCCCCCTGCCTGATTGTGGGTGGGCTCAGTCACATGGAGACTAGCTGTAACTTCCAGACCTCGAGCTCTGACAGAAGCCAGCACCTGCCACCACCGTCCAGGGGAGAGAAGGGCCTAGCTCTTTTCCTTTGTATGTTACTCTTATGACCTTAAGTGAACTTCATACTGAAACTGGACCGTAACAATTTGTTTCCCACAGTTTCTTCCTTCTTTACTCTTACTGGCTCTACTTCCACTTGTGTTTTAATTGGTTAATTTTTCTAAAATGTATTGACCAGGGTGGCTAATCCTTGAAAGGCCCTAGTAAATTGTTGATTCAGGAGCTGTGTTCTTGGGAATAAAAGTGCAATGTCCTTCATCAAGCATGACACAAACATTTTTGCTCTGTTAGCTTCACGGGTAAGTGTAATCGTGTTCTCCCAAATTATGCAGCTGAAGGATCCAGCTGGCTAGGCATTTCTTTGAGGCGCAATGTCCCATGTTGCAGTGACCCCCAACCATTAAAATTATTTTGTTGCTACTTCATAACTGTATTTTTGCTACCGATAGGAATCACAGTATAAATATCCAATATGTAGCATGTCTGATATGTGACCCCTGTGAAAGGGTCAGTTGATACCCCAAAGGTGTTGCAAACCACAGGCTGCATCCATGACACAACTGATAAACCCGGTGAGTTAGAACACTTAGAGTTAATCTCCACATTTTTGATTACTGTTGCTGATAGCCAATTTGAGTCCTGCTATTTGGTGTTTAGACTCACATTTGTTTAGAACTCTCCTGAGGATTCCTATTGAGTCAACATGGACACCAAAATATTGGAGTACTGGCCTCTTAGCCCCTAGATTAGTTTCACTAAGAGAGGAGAATGAAGGTCAGGATAAAAGGTATGGCCGATTGAACTAGCACACAGATCCCATACCAGTTGGATGGGAGGTTTGAGTAGTATCCCTGTCCACAATACCACCATATGCCAGCTCAGCTCAGGAGACACTGAGTACAGAGTCATTGTTATCTGTCCTTTTGTTGTTTGAGACATTTGGGGCATAGGTATAGGTTCCAAGATCCCCCACTGGGCAGGGGAATCCATTACCCTGCCATGTGATACACGAGGAATTATTTCCTATGGAGAAAGAAGGAATTTTGATAGGCTAGTCTTTCCAGCTTAAAGAGAAGCACAGGAGAGAGAGAGAGAGAGAGAGAGAGAGAGAGAGAGAGAGAGAGAGAGAGAGAGAGAGAGAGAGAGACTCTGGGGAGTCTTATTCTCCAAATAGCTTCATCTTGAAACTAGGCTAGCACACAATTACTCCAGTGGGGTCTCTCCCCCATTCTAGGGGAAAGGATACAGCTTGAGTCTAGGGATGCCCTGCTGTGCAAACAGGACAGTCCTCTTGTTGAGTGTGCCTGCATTGTAAATTTGACCCAGTTTACCCACGTAGTTAATTCTTTATGTCAAGCTTTAATTATTTTCTTCTATCTGAAACCTATTATATATATATAATAGTAGTCTTTCCTACATAGCTTAGACTGTAGAAGTGAAACTAACCAGGGACCTCAATCACAACATGGGGAATTTTAACGTTGGATTAGGTTAATAGGTTTTTTCTTTTTTTCTATCTGAATTCCAGACTAGAAATATTCTTCCCATTAAAAGGCTCTCCCTACACAATAATGAGCATCATAAGCAGCATATTTAGTAAAGTAAAACCAAAGTCAGCTCCACCAACATTTTGTCCCTTGTGTAGATAACTGAAAGACTCTTTGGATGACCCATCTGCTTATCTTTGATCTCCCCCTTTGGGTGCTGGAGCCTCCTTAAGTGGCTCCTTCACTCAGAAGTAGTAAGCTCACTTCTTTCGGCAGTGTATACAGCTGTGGGGTCAGCAGTATTTATCAAGATACTCCCCCCAATTGTGCTCTCTCCAGGTTTTTATCAGGTCATCAGGCTGAAACTGACAAACTGCAAGCTCTTGAACAAGAAGTCCCTCAGTCCTGAAGGATGGTAACATAGAAGAGATAAGTAACCAGTACACACCTTTTCAAAAACTTAATCTTCAGTTTCCTTGGTCACAGTTCAAAGGCACAATTTCAATGTCACTACGTCTATTTCCATGTATAAAGCCTATTTGTATTGTAAAAGGGTATTTAGTTTACCAAGGACTTGACATTGAACCAACTTGCTGTTCTTGCAATCAAGTTTTTCCAGTCTAAAGAGGGGTTAAGACGATTTTTTTAAGATTTTTAAAGAATTGTTAAAAATCAAAACAACACCTATAAATACACAGTTCCAGGGCTCACCCAGACCAATCAACAGTTCTTTGATGATGTTAGGCATCGCCTCACAATAGGACCACATCGTTGATCAACACTCTTTGTTCAGAAGTCTGAAGTGCTGGCTTTCATTAGGGAACAATCAGAACTTATCAAACATTGAGCCTTCCAAGTCTTTTGAAGAAGTCTTAGTAAATTGAATTAAAAATGAGCAACTTCTATTTCTCCTGATAATAAATGAAGTTATTCAACATCTTCTCCACTTACACAAATTCTACTATCACCTAGGTAACAAGGGGAAAAGCAAGTGAGTATTTTTCAAAAGTCTACAGTAACTTTGGTGTAAGTTATAAGAATAAACATATAGTCAATTTTAGCCTTTGTTCGATGATACAAAGAAGAAAGCCAAAGAATACATAGAAAACTACCCACTAAATAAATTCAACAAAGTGTTTACAAATTTGTCACCAAACTAAGCAATCATGCCTTGTTCTTCTAAGATGAACAATGGCTAGAGTCCACCCTCAGTATACTGTGACATCTCCACTAAGGGAGATTTACTAGAGAGGTGTCATCTTCCTCTGGGTTGCAATTTCCCTTGGAGGGCAAAGGCCAAACTATTGGCTATCACTTTTGACTCTCTTCTCCTCATTGGTGTAGGCCTCTAAGCATCAGTTATTAAACACACATCTGGTAATGAAACCTTTGTGTAATTTAAATAAATAGATGTTTTTAAAAGAAAAAAGTTAATTTAAATAAATTATTTTGCTATGACTCAATTTCCCCCAAGCTATTAAAAACAAAGTTAACAAAAGCTGAAGGTAAACACATTCTTTGTCATCTTAGTACCATTAAGTCAAAGTGAGGAAATACTTATTCATGAGGAAGAACTTACACTAAATCCCGCAGAGCTACTCAGACTTCCTCTCCTCTCCTCAGTTGAATGACTGAGTGGATAAGTGTGCAAGGGACCCCCTACACAGCCCCTGCTAGAATAAGTAGGCACGAAGCATGAAGCCTTGGTGTTAAGGAATCCAAATGTGTGCTTCCCAAGGAATAATAACGTCAGAGAAGTGGACACTTAGCTGTACCTCCAGAGCCTTTCAAAATAAGAACCTTAAGAAATTTAAAGCAATCTCTTGCCTTTCCTAAGCCCTGGGCCATCTGTTTATAACCTGTCCTCTCTCTTCTCATGCCCAAATCTGTTCAGGAATGTCCCATTCCAGACTTTGTGGGATGGAGTATGTGTCACAGTGGCAGCCATTGTAATGCCTCACATCCTAGGTGTGACATCTCCTAATGAGTCAGGCAGGAGTGCCCCTGAGCTGTTAACAGTGCTGCTCCACCATGGGATAGCAAGCTGGGACAAGGAGACAGTGTGACTCAAGAATCCTGAAGGTGATGCAGTTCAATGCCCAATTTGGTGAAAGATAAAGGCAGAGATGTATATTGTCAATAATAATGATCCTGTGTGCATTCCTCTCTTACAATCATGCCATAGCCATCTCTCAGTCGGTTCTTAAATATCCTCATGAGGAAAGTTAAGACCAGGCACACTGAGAGTCTGGATGTCCCTAAGGTCCTGAGCAGCCTGATACGAGGCAAGCAGGCCCAGGACTGTGTGAGATCATCCACACTTTAGAGTTTTTGTCATAGCACTGTACAATGTCTGTGTGAGCTAGCTCTCTTTTTGAAGTGGACTCTCTAGCCAACCCACACTATGCACTGTCAAACTCCCTGGGGTTTTCCTAAAGGGCTAAACTTTAGCCACTGAAGTCTAAATACGGCCCAGAGAAATCAATTACCAAGACTTGAGGGTTGAGAAGGTCTGAGTTGTGTTCTACCGAGGATCTGGTTAGCCCTCAGACTCTCAAAGGCTAGTTGTAAAATAGAGCTATAATGCCTATTTGTAGATTTTTGAATGAAAATTAAATAAAATAATGTCTGGAAGATAGCTATGCCATAGCTTTGGAGCGGATAGACCAGTGTTCAAGTTTCAAGTGCCATTTGTAGCTACTGACCTTGAGTAAGTCACATGACCCTCCTACATTTTAGTCTCCTCATTTGTAAGATGTGGATCCAACTCACACCTGCTTTATAGGGCTCTCAGGATAGGGTGGGGTAATATATGCAAAATAGCTCATCAAAATGTTTGGTATGAAGTCAGCACTGCAATGATTACGATGGGCATGGCCAGGATGTACAATGAAGACAGCCTAGCTCTAGCACCCAGGCTCCTCAGAATTAGGAAATGCTGGTTCCCACACACACCAAGCATCCTGAACAAACAACCAGGTCAGTGGCATTGTTGAAATAGCTAGGTGATTAATTCCAAAGCCCCTTCTAGTTTTCAAGCGTCCATGCCACTCGCCCACCTTCTTGGCTATATCCCAAAGATCTTCCGGTGGAGGAGCATGGGAAGGAAATGTGACTTCTCTACCAGAGGCACACCTCCACATAAGAGAAGCAAACACACACACACATACAGAAGGTGGTTTCTATCTTCAGAGCTCAGAGTGGAGGAGTGCCAGGGCAGTTAAGAGACTAAGAGGGAACACTAAGATCCAGACTGATGAAGCAACTTGCCCAAGGCTGCTCAGTCAGGTAGTGGCAGAGCCAGAGATGGAGCCCCAGTGAGACCCTATTTCCAACCGGACTCCTGCCCCCACTTCTCTAATTAGATTAACTCATTAACTAATGAATTAATTCTTTTCAAAGCCATTAGGCACAGAAATGACTTCGATAAGCTGTCAGGATCCCCAGCTCCTCCCCCCGCCCAGTTCCTCTTGAGGACAAGTCATCCAGGGAGAACAACCTATTCCCCATGTTGAAGCATTACCAGAGCGTATTCTTTCTGAGCAGAACTGTCAACAGCAGCAGAATGGAAATGCTGATCTGGCAGTACATCCCCTGGACCCCACCTCCTGCCAACCCTGATCTCTCTTGGTATTTGGATGGTGGAAGTGTCAGGCTGAGTCGATGCTCTCTGATAAGCACATTCCAGATGTTGCTGGGGCACTGCCAAAGGTGTGGCCCAGTCAACCCTCACCAGAGCTTTGGAGAAACAGCCTGCTCCAATCAGTAGTCAAGTTTAGGGAGGAACCCCTCCCACTTGGTGCTCTGGGAAATTCCAAGCCATGGCTTGCTCTGTCTGTCCTCTGCATGCAGGTTACTGACTTGGCTGGACAATGTACTTGGGAACTCCAGTGTGTTGAAAGTGATGGGATAAAGAACCAGGGTCCCCAAAAGGATAGGGTCTTGTCCTAGGTCACACCCAGGGCTCAAGGTGAGTTTTCTGTCCTTTGGCTCATAATCATTCCTTTGACTCTAGAGCAGCAGCCTGAACAATCATTTCATGTAACAGAAAATGTGACGAAGAAGCCAGGCAGAGGAAGAGCAAGGGGAAAGAAGCAACCTCAGTATGACCACAACACCCAGCCCTCTGTGACTGAGCTGTGGAGTCCATGGCACCTTGGGGACTCTGTCCCTGAGAACAGTAGCCTCTCAGTGCAGCAGGCCTGAGTGGTCTTACCCTGCACAGAGCTTCCCACCTCCGGGAGGCAGAGTTACTGAGAAGCAATGCGGTCTTTCTCCCCTTTATATATCCAGCTGCTGATGCTGGACTTCCTGTCAGGTGTGTCAGCTGAAGGACAGGCTCACTTACATCAGGAAACTCGTAGGTCAGATGGGAGGAAGCAGTCTCAAACATGATGGATGGCAACACCAAGGAGGGTAAGCCTTCCTTGCCTTTTTCGTAATTTAGAACTTGGCCGGAATCTCTGAAAAGCATGCCTCCTTTCACACTTCAAGGTTTTGTTTCAAAATAGTGCTTCCTGTTGGAAGTAACTTAATTAAAATCCTTGAAGTAGTTGTCTGGAGCATATAGTTCTGGACACGCAGAACCTATAGATTAAGTCTGAAAACTTTGTTCCAACAGATTTGAGTTTTGGGGGATTTTCTTGGATTTTGTTTCTTTGTTTACTGGTTTATTTGGTTTCCATTTGAGGGTGGGGTCCTGCACTAATTCAGTCATGGGAGAGATCCAGGAAAGCACAGGCAAAACAACCGTTGGCCACCAGGCAAAAGTCCTAGCTGGATGTGGATAGGAGCATGTGCATGAACAGAACACGTGGGGTTTCCTGAGTCACCATTAGCAGCTGCTACCATGGGAAAGCAGTCCATCCTAAACAGCAGTCACTGTCACCTCCAATAACCAGACTCCAGCTACAGACTGTGAGAAAGCACTGTTTTGAAACAAAACCTTGAAGTGTGAAAGGAGGCATGCTTTTCAGAGATTCCTGCCAAGTTCTAAACTACAAAAAACGGCAAGGAAGTCTTACCCTCCTCCCCGCCCCATCCCAGCACCTCCCCCCCCCAGCTCCTCCCTCCCCAGCCTGGACCACAGCATGTCATTTTCCCTCAGCAGACCCCTCAAAAGCCCAGGAGCTGCCAGGAAGAATCTGAAGTGCAGTAGACCTCAACAAGTATCTGTTTTATAAACAGAAGCAAGAAAGAAATTGCACTAGAGTGAAAGCCTAAGCGGACAAATTATCCCAGGCAGAGCTTTCCACAGTGTTGGGGAAAATAAATGCCTGATCAAAAATGAAAGTGGATGCCACCAATTATAAGGACAATAATGCAGCTGACACACATCACATGTCTCCTGTGTGCAGGGCATTGTGCAAAGCATTCTAGCCTGGCTCCATCACTAAATCCCCCGCTTAATTCTACACCATGGCTCCATATGACTGGCATTCGGTAACCCAGAACTCCAGAGCCCCATGTAAACTTGTGTGCATGTGGAAGCCAGAGGTCTGGCATCAGGTGTCTTCCTCAGACCTTATGTTAATACAGGCTCTATTACAGAACCAGGGGTCACCAATCTGAGTAGCCTAGCTAACCATCTTGCTCCAGGAATCTGTTGTCCTGAGTCCCAGGATTACAGACAAGCTGTCACACCCATCTAGCAATTATGCAGGTACTGGTATTTTGAACTTCAGTCAACAGCAAGCACTCTGCCTTCTAAGACAATTCCCTAACCCAGGGATTATGTTTCTTAAACCATTATATTCTACTGATTGCCAATAGAAGGAGTCTCTTCTAGTTCTCTTTATTTCATTAGGGCCCTAGGGATAGGAGGCATTCTGTTTCCATGATTTAGCAGAAAATGAATACAATCTAAGCACGTGCCATTGAGAAATGAATGTGGGATTTTAATTTATTTCAGGGGCTTCTGTGATTCTTCCTTCAGCAAACACAAGGTGATTCATTCAAATATATGTTAGCAGACATGTGTGATAACTATTGAATATAGGAAGTACTAAACATAAGAAGCAACCAATAGAGGGTCTAGGTGTTCTCAGTGGAGATTGAGAGAAGTTACACATATTTTTCAGGAGTGTCCCTCTCCACAGCTTTGCAAGTGTGGTAGTTAGTATATGTGTAAGGCCCTGTGAATACTACAGCCAAAGGGGGAGACAACTCAGAGGTTTTTGGGGATTGTGGGTCATACAAAAAGACAGGCCTAAGTGTCAATCAAAGTCCTTTATTTGATTAGTCACTTGGGTTCTTAACTTTCTGAGCTTCTGATTTTAGCATTTAGTAAACAATCACAGAAAATGACCCACTCTTCACCCCAGGGCCACAGGCTGGCACAATGTCTGCTTCAGTAGGTCGGTCGCCTTCCACGCTGTAAGGAATACTTGGATGAAGCCATTTGAGAAAGCTGGTCTGGAGTGCAGAGGTGCTTCTACATCAGAACTGATGAGAAAGGGAATAGAGCATGGTCATTTCAGAAGAGACTGGTCACAGAGAGAAGGGAGAACCCCGAAGGGCAATTCTGTGCCCAGGAAGACCGTAGTCTGCTGTGGGAGAAGAGAAGCAAGACAAAGCTAATAATGCAAAAAGAAGTGAAAACAGAGAACCGCAGTGGTGTCTAGTACCCCAAGCATTGGATGTAAAGACACCCATGTAAGCAGTGTGCTTCAGATTGTTCATCATGGAAATGAATGAGTACAGGACCGGAAGAGTAAGTTAATAGAGATAGCCTTGATATCCACCTGCAGGAGACTAGGTAGTTGAATTTAATACACACAGGGAGTGGGATACTACTTGAACATTTTCAATGAAGTATATGTATATAGACTTGCATGGACAGTATCTAAATCACATTGTTAAATAAAATGTCAGTTTTCAGAAAGTATGTTAAGTGACCACAAATATATAAGTGCATAAGCAACAACATATAGAAATTTTTATGGAACCTTTTGTAGCCTTTACCTCTGGGGAAGGACATGTAGCAGGCAGTGTTAGTGATGTTCCTCTCTCTACTCTGTCCACTTTGGTGTAAATTTTAATAATAAAATGTAATGTCATTGTTAATATTAATTTTATAGTAATAGTATTAAATTTTAAAGCCCTAAAGTATATTAAACTAGATTTCTTTAATCCAAAGAAGCTTAAGTCATTGATTCCTTGTTTTTTCTAAAGGAAATCAGGACCAGTAGTGGAGTGGTGGCACGGAAGAGATAACGAAGGAGTGAGATGCAATGTCTGATGTGGAGAGAAGAAATTGAACTCTCTGGGAGTTCACAAAGGAAAGTCCAAGGAGAGAAGGAGGATAAAACCAATCCAGTGGGGGACACATTCGATAAGGGAGGAAGAAGAGAGAGGTGGAGGTTGAAAACTCAAGATTTTGGAGAAGATGGTGGGGGAGAACATGTATTTCCCAATAGAGTGGTCTGGAGTTGGTTTCCTGAGATTGGCAGAGCTAATGTTTGGCTGGTGGTTTGAAGCTACAGATGACAAGACCCGATTTCTGGCAGCTCAGAAGACATGGGAGGGCTTCCTCCCTATTTGCCCTCAGCAAATCTTCAGGCTAGCAGAGGAAGGCAGTCTTTCCATTCCTGGATTCCTCCTGCTGGGTTTCCAAGTTTCCTGTGCCAACCGCCATTGGTGATCTTGAGCCACAGTGAACTCTTTGTTACACCTCCATACCCAGGATGTGGAGGTGAGGAAGATGTAGCGAGTGGGTGCCCAAGACTGCAGCCACCAACAATGCTGCTTCCAGGCATTTTGTCGCAGGTAGAATGAGATTTTGTTGATGTTGTAGAGGGAGGGGGAATGGCCAAGGCTCAGTAAAGTTTGCTGGAGATACCTGAAGGTCCTTAATCATTTCTTCCTGAGCAGGGTCAGCTGAATGTTAGCTGGCCTGGCTTTGTTTTTAGTATGAACATGATCAACAGTTCATTGCTACTGGTGAGTGATTTCATTCCTGCTGATCTTCAGCAAATGGCACTTGGGAATAGAACTAGAGGAAGAGAAAAAAGAAAGAAAAATGAGAATGGGGAATGGGGGAAGTGAGTCTCTAAGTCTCAGAAAGGATGGGTGTGGCTGTACATGTCTATAATCCCAGCACTTTGGAGGTGGCGGCAGGAAGATCAGGAGTTCAAGGTCATCCTTGGTTAAAAAAAGGAATTTAAGGCTAGCCTGGGCTACATAAAGCTCAGTCTCAAAAATAAAATGAATAACCTCAGCTGGAAGTCTGACATGTGATAACACAGAATGAAGTCCCTGGAACCAGGGGAGTTTCAAAGTTTTGAATGAAGAACTTAATTTAGTTAATTTCCCTTTAGGCAATGTAGGCAAGTAGGAACCTAGGGTTTTCACTAGTGGGAATCCATTTTTAGTTTTCTTTTTTCCCCTCTAATAGCTGGAGAGTAGTTCAGAAGAATGACTGATAATAATGCAGTTCTACACAAGCCCACATGCATGTAGTTCTACACCAGCAAACATGGATGCAGTTCTACATCAGCAAATACGCATGCAGTTCTGCACCAGCAAACTATGCATGCAGTTCTGCACCAGCAAACATGCATGCAGTTCTGCACCAGCAAACATGCATGCAGTTCTGCACCAGCAAACATGCATGCAGTTCTACATCAGCCCAAATGTTCCAAGAAAGATTTGGGCTAGGAGAAATACGACCCTCATTAAAGATTGGGCAGGGAAGTCCTGCTGAGCTACACTCAAATGAGCTCTCCTCAAGATGAAATCCAGCCAACAGAAGACCAGCTGACAGCTGCCTGGCACCAATGACCGTGATACTGAGAGTTTCCTAATGTTGTTTTGCAGATCAGAAGTCACGGGGACAACTGCAACAGGGAGAATCTGAAAGCTAAATATCACCCAGATTACCAGAGCTTCAAGACAGCATCCATTACTCCCTCCTCTGTCTCTGCAGCACTCTCTGCAGATAACATAGTGCACTATAACTTACTGTCATGCATATAAACATAAGATACTTTATCCATTGTCACATTCTTAAAACATCACATCTGACATGAAGTAGGTTTAGTGCATGCTCTGGTTTGAATGAAAATGGCCCCCTTAGGTCCATAGGGATTGGCACCATTACAACATGTGGCCTTGTGGGAGTAGGAGTGACTTTGTTGGAGGAAGTGTGTCACTGGGGGGGGGGGCTTTGATGCATCAAGTATTCAAGCCAAGCCCAGTGTCTCACTCTCTTACTGCTGTCTACATAGAGAATTCTAAGCTACTTCTTCAACACCATGTCTGTCTGCATGCCACCATGCTACATACCATGACAACAATGGATACAATGGACTAAACCTCTGAACTGTAAGCCAGTCCCAATTAAATGCTTTCCTTGATACGAGTTGCCATGGTCATGGTGTCTCTTCATAGCAATAGAATCCCTAACTAAGACAATGCATATTTGTGTTTGTTGCTTTCCAATTTATCCCTCCCACATTTTACCAATGAGGAAAAAATTCCAAAACATGCCAAACAGTTAATTTGATTAGGCTAAGGATATGCTGGCTAGGAAAATTTGGTCCAACACATAGTTAATGTGTCTTATGCAGGAACACTCTGGAAGATACACTTTGGAAACAACCTTAAAATTAAAAACAAACAAACCATGAAAGAGTGTGTATCTAATGAGGTCAAGTCCCTCAGGGATATTCTGAACCCAAACTAGAGTGCATAAGTTTCTGCTTTCCCCTCTGTGCCTTTAGACATGCCCCCAAGGTTGCCCTAAGGTAAGTACAGGGTCTTAGAACTTTGTCACTGAAGAAATGCTAGGTGAGTGGCTAAGTTGTATATTAGAGTCTGGAGAGAGAGAACCTTTATATTAATCATTCGTGTAACAGCCTGGTCTTTGCTCAGAAATGAAAGACAAAATGAAATCCCAGTTTTTGTCAACATGTTTTCTCAGACCACTAGTACTGCCTATGTTATTGTAAAGGAACACGTGGTTCTATGGACAAAAACTGTAGTAATCTCGAGGCTATAAACAGCTCATGTGCAAATATTGGACTATTTTCTATGAAGCTTTTGGGTAACTGTAGAATTTGCTATCAGTGGGAGATTCTGGAAGCATTCCACTATGGATACCAAGGAAGCACTGTTTTAGCATGCTGAGGGCACTGAGAAGTCCCCAAGTAGGAAACTAGTTGAACTTTGTTCAACTCAGTATTGCACAAAATTATGTTTCTAAAGAACAGTTTGTTCCTCGTCACACTCAGGACAATGGCTCTCAGATTACATGTTCACAGGACACTTTCAAATTCTGGAATGTGTGTACAGGTCCACTGTGTGACCGAGCTCAACAGCACAGTGAGACTGTGTGTTTACTCAGTGCCCTCCAGTCCTAGTTGAAAGTCGAATTGAATTTGACTTTGCCCTCAACCTTACTTTCTCTTTATAAATTCCCAAAACCAAGTTGCCACTTATTTCAGAAAAACCTCTTCCTTCAGGACACAACTGATACCTGGTAACTGATCCTACTCTATGTGACATTACACCTGCCACTCAGCTCAGTGTTCCCCTCAGCAGGCATCTGTGCAGTGCTATATAATCTTACAGCTGAAGCAGAACTCTACACACATAGAAAACACTTGCGGGCACATCTGGAAATTATCGAAACTATACAGGTTGAAAGCCTGGACCTGGAAATCAGGGTCCAAGAAGTAGACTAGAAAGAGTGACAAGAAAATGCATTCATTCCAGGTTATCTAGAGCTGTCATTTTTTTTTTTGTCCATGGAGGATCGGGTCCAGAGCTGCTGGACCCCTGGAAGCCAACAGCCAATACAAAGTTCTTTCAAAACACAGATAGTAACATAAATAACACCATCTTTTCAATTATTTGAACAACAAATTTCATGGAGAGGACAAGGTGTTGGTTTACCTGCCCCAGTGTTTGCCAGGTCCCTTTATTGAATCACATATTTAAAAAGCTGTATATGTATACTTGCTAAGTCTGGAAATGAACATATACCTGTGAAACAAAAACCCTACCTGTGCCATTCAGCTACTTGCAATAATCCTGCCACCCCCAGCTACAAAGTCTCCGCTCATTTGATGATTTGTGTGTGTGGATGATAAGAACAACTGATATAACAAGCTATGCCATTTGAAAATGTGTTTATCTGTAATAAAGTACTTTTTTTCCATCATAATATTTTTATTGATTATTTGGGAACTTCACATCATGCACCCCTATCACAGTCACTCCCAAGTCCTCCCAGGTATGCTCCCCTACTCTTGTGAACTTCCCTCCCAGAAGAAGGAGGAGGAGGAGAAGGAGAAGAAGGAGGAGGAGGAAAGGAAGAAGGAAGGAAGGAAGGAAGGAAGGAAGGAAGGAAGGAAGGAAGGAAGGAAGGAAGCAGAAGTCCAGTTTGTTATACACATACTCACTTGAGCATGATCAAAATCCCGATGGATAGCCCCTTAATGAAATAAGTCATCAGCTGTGTAGAGCTATACTTCAGCATCCTAATCACAATTTTTAAGAGTTCTCATCAGTGACTAACTGTCTGTACTGTCACTTTTGGTGGGGAGGGGGAGTTCACAGAACCCTGCTATGCCCCACTTTCTCAACTGTGAGTCTGCAGCCATTGATACAGTGCAAAAGTAGCTTCCTTGCCCTTTGCGGGCAGCAGGAGCACAGATCATGGACTCCCATATGGCCTCAGATGTTACCACTTGCCACTGACATCACCATGGTCTCCGGTGATGTAGTACAGACCACACATGTCAACATGGGCCTCTGCCACTGTATGAGCCATGGATACCATCATAGCCCTCAATGTATCACAGGCCAAGGGAGTGAACACGGCCTCTGAGGCGACATGAGCCATGGACACCAATATGTTCCCTAGTTGCAGCCCAGTCCATGGACATCAACATGGTTGAAGTGGCATCATAGATGCTGGTCATCCACATGGCCTTTGGTGGCAACACAGGCCATGGACATCAGCACGACCCCACCTGCAATGGGACCATGCACCCAGACCTGGACCTTGGCACTAGCACAGTGGCCTCACCGGCCACAGACATCCATATAACCATGATAAAATACTTTTAATTATAGTCATTCTGCATTAACCTACTGTATACTCTGCCACACACACACACACTTCTGCCCTCACCAACCACTGCTGAGATCTGTTTCCTCCATAGATTCTTCCTTTGTTTAATCCATCTTCTTCTCGGTGACTGGATACTACTGAATGTGCCTCCCTAAGCTTTCAAACAAGCAGAGAGGGAATGTCTCTAAAAACCTTAAAGGCCTATACAAATGCAAGAACTACTTTTGTCATTGTTCAGGAATCTCTTACTGACCAAACCTCAGGGAGCAGGAAAGGTTATTGTACTGTCTGCTTCTATGTGCTCACCTATTTTAGGTGCACAGTGGTATTCCAAAGTATTTGTCTTTCCATTGCTAGCATATTTCACTCTTGCAATCATAGAATCCTCTAGGTTCATCCATAGGGTCTCAAGTGAAAAAAATATCTTTAAAAAAAAAAGATTGAATAAAATGTCAGTGTGTGTCTCTGTGGAGGGGGGGGAGATAGACAGACAGATAGAAACTGAGAGATTATTATAGTAAGCAGGCATGGATATTTGGTTTACTATTTATTGTTTTAAAAAAATGCTGCAATGAACATAAGAGAGTTCCCATGTCTCTTCCAGATACCAATTTTAATACTTTCAGATGTTGTGATGTTAGTTTTAACATCAACTAGCCACAAATCAAAATCACCTGAGTATGTAGCCTCAGTTGAACAATTATCTTTAGTGCCTTCGTTGACATGAGCGGACCAATGGCAATGTGCATAGCAGCTCTGGGTAGCTGCCCAGATAAAAGGGGTATGGCCGGAGGAAGAGTACTCACCCTTTGTCCGATTGACTTTCCCTCTCACCACTGAGTCCATTTACCTTGTTACTGCAACTGCTGATTCCTTTGAGGATACCAGAACCAGAGTTTCCAGGTTTCCATCCTTGACAGAGGACCAGAGGCTCTCCAGTTTCTGCCGCCAGGTTGAGACTGTGAAGGCACCCACTATCCCTATGAACTGAGAAACTACCAGGTTCTCAGCCTTTCCAGTGAGAGAAAGTCACAGTGGGATATTCCAAATGGCTGAGGAACCCGGCCTCAAAGACCAAGAACCTCTCTCTCTCTCTCTCTCTCTCCTTCTCTCGCTCACTCTCTGACATGGACTAATACAGATATATACCCAGAATAGGATTGTTGGATCACATAGTACTTCTACTTTATACTATTTATTGTCTCTGTGGACTGCAGCAATCTACTCCATCAACAGTATACAAGGCTACAAAGCACACTGCGTGTTTTAATTATCATTATTATTATTATTATTGGGGATTTTGTTTTGTTTTGGCCTTGTTTGTTTTGGTTTTCTGAGACAGGGCTTACTCTACATGCAGCCCAGGCTGGCCTCAAACCTATAGCCATCCTCCTATCTCAGTTTCCAGAGTGCTGAGAATTACAGGCATGAACCTTCAGGCCTGACTTAATCAGCATTTCAGTACAAGTGTCTTTGATGTTCTATAATATTGAGTATATAGCATGTACCCTGTACCTGATAACAACTGTATTTTTCCTTTGGAGAAATGTCTATTCAGTTCCTTTGCCTGTGCTTTAATTGAGTTTTGTTATTAAGCTGGTGTCCCATGTATGTGGTGTGTGTGTGTGTGTGTGTACATATATGTGTACATGTACATATATATGTATACATATACATATATAATTGATATTAAACACCTTTGTCCAATACATGGTTTGTATGTGCTTTTGTCTTTTTTTTTTTTTTTTTTTTTTTTTTGAGCTGTTGTCTCATGTAGCCCAGGCTGACTTCAAACTACAGCCAAGTCTGGCCTTGAACTCCTGATCCTCCAGCTCCACATCTGATGTTCTAAGACTATACAGTGCATCACACCGAGCCCTTTTGTTCTGGAAGGCCCTTTCTCACTTGGTGGCTGCTTACTGTGCAGAACTGTTTGATATAAATGATTCTCTGAACTAGTTTTGTTTTGGCTGCCTGTGCTTTTGATGTCATGTCTAAAGATTTACTGACAAAGCATTTGTTATTTGGGATTATCCTTCCTGGAAAACAAGATAATTTAATCAATGTTCAATAGGGAAATTATGATAAATTGAAGCACGAGACAAGAGCAAATATCACTGTGTCTTCTTCCCAGCTCTACTAGATGAGGCTCAGCTTTCTGTTATAAATACCAATTTGGGATGCTAATCTCTAAAACCTTTCAATTGGTAACAATATTCTGATTTCTAGAACATACAAAGAAGTACTTCAAAATCAATACAGTAGAAAGAACTGCCACGTGACAAAAACCTTTCCTGGGGAAATACAACATACACATCTACTCTCCCCAGAGTGGGAGCCCATGACAGCCCAAAGTATGGATACCACCAAAGTCCAACTTGGTGAATCAATGAGTTTCAATGGGTTACAAACAGAAGTGTGTGTGAGGAGGGGTTACTTATAGGATCAGAAATGCCTAAAAGACAAAAACATCATTGAGGTCCACCCAAGTACTATTGGTAGTTCACAACAGCTGGGAAACCTAGAACACACTGCACAGCCTTCTGGCAGCTCAGCAGGTGGGAAAGTATTCTTTCCAAGTAACTCTGGTCTAAACTTCTTCCTGGCAGCTGGGATGCTTCCTGCTTCTTCCAGGTGTCTGGTCTAGTCTTAGAGTCTTCGTAGCTTGGCTCATCTGAGAGTCTTCTATGCAGACATCATTTAGACACATCCCTGATCTGGCTTGTCTGAGAGCAACTGTCGGCAGCTTTACTGCCAACTCTGGGAGGGAGGGGCCTAGTGAATCTGGTCAGTTTCAGGGACTTCCTGAACCTATTTTGAGTTGTTTACCTCTCTGCTTAAAGAGTTTCCCTGAAAGATGGGATATTTTGATCTTGGAGGACCAAATAACTAAATTATGTAATAATTATCTACCATTGTTATATATTGGAAATGTTACAGACCTGAGTCTATGTGTTTTGCATACACTGTCTATTTAGACTAACAGTAGAGTAAACTCAATGTTATCACTGAGGCTCAACAAAGACAAAATTGATAGTGACTAATGGAGCTGGACTGGAACCTGGCAGCCACACTACACATTCACTGTATCACTGCTTTTCAAAAGCACTAAGCTTTATAGCTGCATAGCAGGTACTGCTGTGTATGAGAACAAAACCACAAATGCTTAAAGGGCACGCTTTCTAAAAAGGAGCTGGTGTAACACATTAAACTGTCTAGTCAGAACACACTGGATTTGAGTTCACACATGACCCAGCAGCAGATGGTATACATAGTCTCCGGACTAGCAGACTGAGCAGCAAGTCTCTAGAACTGTGTTCCAGAAGTACTGGGGTAAGTTTCAGAGTTAGTGCCAGAGAGAGGAAGCTAGAAAGCATCCAGAGAAAGCTCACAGGGGCTTGAAAACAGAAACTTGAAACCTTTGCCCCGCAGCCACCTCCCACTCACAGCAGGCACCCTCTCTATAGCACCCTCATGGGCACTTACCCAGCCAACCATGGACCAAAACCATCACAGAAGGAAGATATTACAGGCATGTGGTCGCATCACCAGACTGTCAACTAACACCGCTAATCAGTCCAAAAGTCACCATCATTTAAACCTAGATCTGTCTTTCCAAAGCCTATGCTTTTGACTTCATGATACTTCCTGCATGGGTGGGGGGAATGGATGGGGAGGCAAGCAACCAGAACTTGGAAAAACAAGACGGGGTGGAGGGGAGAATAAGACAGCTTCATGAGTTTAAAACACTCTGCTTAAGTGGCCTATGAGAGAGAAGGGCCCATTCTAGACCAGCCTACCCATGAATCTGGCCTCTTCCAACCCCCACCACCTTTCTCCTATGACAGGCATCAGAAATCAGAGGTATCATTCAAACACTAAGAAATACACTATCTGGCTTTTCCCCAAAATCAGGCCATGTGTCCTAGACTCGGCTTTGTGTTTAACATCTGGCTTCAAAAGAAATCCCAGCTGTAATACAACATCCCACTACATTTGGACCCTGAACCACGGAAGCCCCTTTAGATAGAATAAGGAACCAATGTCTGTATCAGACCTGGGCTTCCTGGTGTGTTCTCTTCCACACAGTCAGAGCAATCTTACTAGAAGGGCAAGCTAAATCTCATCACTCCATCTGCTCATATTTGAAACTCTCCTGTTTCTTGCTTAGTCCGTAATTCAATCTAATTCTTTCCACGCACCTCCCCACCTTTTACAAGGTCCCTGGGGCCTTCAGTGTGCAGTACCCCCCAATCCCTTGCTCCTGCCATCTTGCCTCAGATTCTACCCAGCACCCACTCTTCCCACTGCTACCTGGACAAGCTCTTCCTCTTCCCTCAGGTCTCCAACTAGAGCCACCAACAGCCCTACATTGGGGCATGCTGCCTTGGTTTACGTCCCCAAAACCTATCCTTTCCTATATAACACAATTTTATTCCTTTATTTCAAGTCAAAAATGCCCTGGCCATGTGTGAGTTCAACAAAAGCAATGGCTGTGTATGATGTACTCTCCCCAGGACGACAACCAGCCTGGAGGAATATCTGAGGGTTCTATAGGCAACCCTTTCCAGTCAGCCACTCTCTCTAGTTAGCTCATGCTGGGCCTCAGTTCCACATAGAAAATGAGGGGGAAAGGCTAACCTCTAATGACATACATTTAACAGTCTAGGTTAAGCTACTCAAGAACACAGGCAAAGTAACGTCTGCCTTCAGCAAATACTTTTAAAGCAATACCACTTCAAGGAAAGACCCTGGGAATATAACTCCCTCCCATGGTGTGGGCTATGTTTACAAAACAAACCAAAGAAATCATCATAAATCATTCCAAGTGGAGCTGCCTTGGTTGAGGCAACAAGACAAAAATACCTCTGGGCACAACTCTTCTCTGCCCCCACCCAGCTTAGGGGGAACAAGGCCAGCCAGCACTGTGCAGCAAGAGTCTGTCACCAAAATGTCTCAGCCTTGCTGAACCCCTCACAGACTGATTTCTATTTCTCACATTTTTAATTCCTCCTTGGACCTTCCTCTTTGCTGGTGTCTTGGAAAGAGGAAATGACCCACACAGACATGGAGTTAGTTCCCAGTTGGCTGCTTCCTGAGATGGCTGTGACCCTCTGTGACTGCTTTTTTGTTCTGATCTGTATTCTTGTCTCCTCACTATGGGTGTCGAGCATGTACTCCAAAGCTCTGGCAAAAACACAGAGGCACATACTTGGAAACTTTAAAAGGCCCTACCGCTGTAGGAATTACTTTAGGTAATTGTTTTCAACTTGCTCACTGGCTAGCCTTTACTGTGTAATATTACTGGGATGGACATCCTAGAGCCTCAGTGTTTTTATTACATTTATATTTATTTAGTTTATGTACATAGTGGTTAGCTTGTTTTTGTTCATTTGACACAAGCCTGGGCCATCTGGTAAGGAGAACTTCAACAGAGAAAATGCCTCCATTAGATTGGCCTGTAGGCTAGTATGGGGGGGGTGGATTTCTTAATTAAAGATTAATGCAGAAAGGTCCAGATGACTGTGGGCAGTGCCACCCCCCCAGGGGGTGATCCTTGGGTGTACAGAAAGCAAGCTGAGCAATCCATGGACAGCAAGCCCTCTGTGTTCCCTCTGTGTCAGTCCCTGACACTGGGTTCCCACCTTGAATTCCTGGCCTGACTTCCTTCACTGATGGACTGTGACATGAAACTGTAAGCCAAATAAACTCTTTCCTCCTCAAGTAGCTTTTGGTCATGGTGTTTATCATAGCAATAAAAACCAAACTAGGTGTGGGGGGGGGGGCAGAAGATAGATAACTTGGATTCAGTTATCTTTTTTCAGCAAATGGGTCCCAAGGATCAAACTCAGGTCATCAGGCTTGGTGGCACATACCTTAACACAATGAGCCATCTCACCAACCTGACCCTTAGTATTCTGCCTCTTGCTGGGACTGGAAAGCGTGGCACCCAGGTCAGAAAGTCTCAGACATCTGAGTATGTGGTGACTGAATCAGTCTAGAGTAGCATTGCTTACCTTCAAACAGATTGATTCCACGCACCCTTACATCATCCTTGAGGCAGGACCAGGAGCCTTCTTCACTCTAAAATAGACCCAAGAGCTGCTAAAGGACAAGAAAGCCTAGGTATTTATGACCTTGTGGCTCTGAGGATTCAGATTTTGTTTTGTTGCTATGTAGATGTTGAGTCTCTTACCAGCTTCAAAAGTTCTGCCTCTTGGAGTTGACCAATTTCAATATTAAAGATAATTATGACAGAATAAAAAGCATTTATCTGTGTAGATATCACATGCCAAGAATTGTATTGGTTATTTTTCTGTTGCTGTGATAAAACACCAATAGTCAAGGCATCCCAGAAGAAAGGGTGTATTGGGGCTTACAGTTCCAGAAAGGGAAGTGTCCATCATGGCAGAGAAGAGCCATGGCAGCTGGACCTGGAAGTTGAGTTTACATCTTGAACTGCAAGCTGAGAAACAGAGAGAAGGAATTAGACATAGTGTGAATCTTTTAAACTCTCAAAGTCTGCCTCCAGTGACATACTTCCTCCAAATACGCACCTCCAAATCCTCCACAAGTAGCACCACCTACTGGGGACGAAGTATTTGAACATCTGAATCTATAGGAGATTTTTTCTTTTTTATTTTATTTTTTTATTTACTTTTATTTTTTATTTACTTTATTATTTTACATGTAGATCCCAGTTCCCTCTCCCTCCCTCCCTCTTACCCTCTCTGCCTTCTCACATGCACCCTAACCACCCTCCCCTCCCATCCCCCCACCCTAATTCCATACATAGGGAATGCCATCCAGTTGGGGTCATGTAGATCTGACAGGTCTACATGAAGTAGGGTCTAGAGCTTCTCTCCTGTTTCTAGGTTAAGGCAGTATCCCTCCATGGGGGATGTGTTCACAAGGTCCTTTTCTGCACCAGGGATACATCCTGGCTCCACTGTCTGAGGTCCCTTAGACTGCTCAGTCCTTCTGGCTGAGACCCATGTTCAGGGGGGGCCTGAGTCAGTCCCATGCTGGCTTCCCAGCTATCAGTCTGGGGGCCTGTTAGCTCCTCCTTGTTCAGGTCAGCTGTCTCTATGTATTTCTGCAGCCTGGTCTTGTCCTCTCCATCTGCATCTGGGTTCTAGTTCGACTCGGTGTTTATGTATGGGTATTTGCTCCTGTTTCTAACAGGTATTGGATGAGGGACCCATGGATAATTTAATTGTTGATCTCACTATCCGGGAAGGGCATTTATGGTAGCCTTTCCACAGATGCTCAAATTGTTAGTTGGCAGCAGTCTTGTAGTTCTCTAGATCTTTCTTTGGGTTCAATTTTCTCTTCAAACCAATATTGGCTCCCTCTTTTATGTTCTCTCTCTCTCCCTATCTCTCTCTCTTTCTCTCTCTCTCTCTGCCTCTCTCTCTCTCCTGTCTTCTATTCCTAACCAGACTCAATCTTCCTAGTTGCACGTGTTTTCCTCTCCTCCCCCTCACTTTCTCCTACTTCTCTCTCCATTAGCTGTCCTCCCCCACTATACCTGAGGTCTGGGGGACTTGTCCCTTCCCACTTCTGTGAGAGACTTTATATGAATCTCTTAGAATACACCTTTTATCCTAGTTCCTCTGGTGGTGTGAATTATAGGCTGGTGATCCTTTGCTCTAGGTCTAAAATCCATATATGAGTGAGTACATACTGTGTTCCTTTTTTTGTGACTGGGTTACCTCATTCAGGATGATTTCTTCAAGTGCCATCCACTTGCCTGAGAATTTCAAGATACCATTATTTTTTCTGCATAGTAGTATTCCATTGTGTAGATGTGCCACATCTTCATTATCCATTCTTCAATTGGGGGGCATCTAGGTTGCTTCCAGGTTCTTGCTATTACAAATAGTGTTGCTATGAACATAGTTGAACAGATGTCTTTGTTGCATGGATGTGGATCATTTGGGTATATGCCTAAGAGGGGTCCTGTGGTAAACTAATTCCCATTTTCCTGAGGAACCACCATACTGATCTCCAAAATGGCTGTACAAGTTTGCACTCCCACCAGCAGTGGAGGAGTGTTCCCCTTTCTCCACATCCTCTCCAGCATGAGTCATTGGTGTTTCTAATTTTAGCTATTCTGGCAGGAGTAAGATGGTATCTCAAAGTTGTTTTGATTTGCATTTCCCTGATAGCTAAGGATGTGGTGCACTTTCTTAAGTGTCTTTCAGCCTTTTTGATTTCCTCTATTGAGAATTCTTTTCTTCAGTTCTGTACCCCATTTTTTCATAGGGTTATTTGGTGTTTTGTTGACTAGTTTCTTGAATTCTTTGTATATTTTGGAGATCAGTCCTTTGTCGGATATAGGGTTGGTGAAAATCTTTTCCCAGTCTGCGGGCTGCCATTTGGTCTTGTCCACTGTGTCCTTTGCCTTACAGAAGCTTCTAAGTTCGAAGAGGTCCCATTTATTAACTGTTGCTCTCAGTGTCTGTGAGATTTTTTTCATTTAAAGCACTTTAGGCACTCAAAAAACGGTGATGTTGCTACTGTCACCCATAATGTGTTTCTATTCCAAGGCTAGCACACATCTGCCCCCATTCTCCAGTCTGAGCCGACTCCCCTAAGTTTCTTTCCATATCCCCTCCTGTCTGGCCTTTACCTGCCTTGCATGTTAGTGCTTTCAAATTTACCTCCACTTTGCTTTATTTTACTCAGTATGAATTCAGAACATAACCTCTGGAAACTAAAAGTGTCTTGTGGAGACCCCTGGATACATAGGCCATGTAGAGCAGCAAATAAATGACTGAGGTACTTGGAATGGAGATTTTTAGCAGTGGCTTTGCTTCTTATATGAAACCAACACTGCAGTATTTAACATTTTCCAGGTTTTAAGTACTTATAGCCTTAGAACAAAAACATCGGTTTTCATTTGTAATCCTAGAGAAAAACCTTTCCCCTAGCAATTTTCACAGAATCCCAGTTATACAGCATTTGATAGAGTACAGACAGGCAGGCTCTTGACTGATCTTCTTCCTCACCTTCAAGGGGTCTTGCCCCACCCTCCCTCACTGTGGCAGCCTAGAAGCTTCCATCCATGTGCATCCACACAACTTCTTTGTGTCCCAGATTCAACTGCCAAAGGGGTAATAACTGCTTCTACCTCATTGGCTTAGTTATAAGAACTGAGTTAGCATGGGTAAAATCCTGACAAAGTGCTTTGTACCTATCAGTCATTGCTGTTATGACTTGCAGGGTCCCCCAGCAAGGAGTCTGCTCACACAGAGGCATATGGAATGCTCACATATGAAGACTGCATGTCAACTACTGCCCCATTCCTGCCAGGTGTGATGCTTTCTCACCAAACAGGCAAATTCTTTCTATTGAAAGTGTATGTTTTGTCAAAAAACACCTCTGGTATTCCTTGATTCGGTTCTGGCAGATATTTATAGAGCTTCCAGTCTCTGTACCAGACATAGGGCTGGGAATGCAAACAGATTGCATCATTGATGCTAGCCTATCTGCCTTCCATGGGTAGTGGCCCCATGTATTCATTCTTTCAACTAAAGCTTATTATAGACCTGCTGTGAACCAGACAGCATGCGAAGGACATAGTAACAATCAAGAAAGGCCAGGCTCAGGCCTGGGGACTTTGTCCTCTAGGGAAGTATGGATAAGATACAATAGAGTAGTTATATAGAGACATTCATACCAGCTGAAATTGAGAGATGGAATAGCATCCAGGACACAGAAAGTAAGGTACAGCCTCTTCAGAGCTGGCTTTAAAATCCAGAAAGATTGTCACCCCAGGCATGGTGGGGCTTAAGGGAATAGTGTGTACAGACATATTTATCTAAGGGATTCCAAGGACATTGCTGTTTGCTTCTATTAATTTGCTCCTAGGAGGACATACACTACTCTTTTGGGATCCAACATTTTCTTAAATAAGCTCTTTTATAAACAAGTATTATAGGAACATTTGGCATAAGCACATCTTAGACTGATGTTAGCATTAATCTTCTCTTCATGATTAATAGGCCAGACTCTTGTTATGCAGGACTTTTCATCCTGGGAATGAATTTGAAAGAAATACTAATTTCACTTGGAAAACATTGAACTTGACTCTCAATACTCAGGAAAGGGGTAGCAACTGGAGAAGTGACAATCCAGACTGTTAGGTTCTTACTCGTTGGCGTCTCTCTTTAAAGCATTTCCCTTTTTCCTCTGACACCCAACTATAGAATGGAAATACAACATGAGATGTGACCTGCAGGCTTAACATGGACAGGAAGCCCTTCTGTTTATATTAATAACTTCCTTACGTTGTTTCTTTCTTTTCCTTGCCCCGAAGAATTATGAAATGCAAGTTGTTGTACCATTTTCATGGTTCCTGTCTGTTTTGTTAGAATATGGAAAGGCAAATAGCTAGCAGTGGCTTTATGGTATGCTTAGAACGACAGTGTCACCAAAGGACCCTCTGGAGCAATCTGTCTGCAAAGTCCATTCAGACGAACAGCCTTCCCGGGTGGTCCCTAAACCCCAAGTGAGCCACTAGCCACTTTAGTCTGCTTCCAGATGCTTACTCTACCTCCAGACATGCAAGAACTTGGAGTGTACCCTGATAGACTCCCTAGGGACCCCCAACTCCATCCTTCTTCCCACTGACCTACCTCCTTCCACACCAACTATCCAGAGCAACAGCTCCCACCCTCATGGTTTTCCATACCTGAACCGACTTACTACCTGTGTGGCTTTAGGTTAGTTAAATCTATATGCATTGGGGAATTTTGGGCATATAAAAAGCCCATGAGATGGATTGGAGAGATGGCTAGGCACTTGACAGGGGACCTAAGTTCAGTTCAATACTCTTGTCATGTAGCTCACAACTACCTATAACTCCAGCTCTAAGATATCTGACAGCATCTTCTGGATTCCATGGGCACTTGCATTGACCTGTTCATAAACCCATACATATGCATATAATGAAAAGTAAATAATCTTTTCTAAAAAAAAAATACTATGACAACAAATGACCCATAGGAGACAGAATGAATCAGGTGGATATTTTCAATATAAAAGGCAAACTTTAGTATTATATTTCATATTTAATTTTAAGACCTGTGTGATTTATAGTGATAAGAAATGTTTAAAAACGATGCTTCCTAATTCTACTATTAACTTAGTTTTTTCTTTCCTCTGTCTTTCCCTCTCTTCTTTCTCTGTCTCTCTTCTTCCCCTGTCTCTCTTTTGCCTTGTTCCTCCTAGCTCTTTTACTCATCTGCATCTCCTTCCCTCTTATTCTACCCAGCCTCTCCTTCCCCTCCCTGTAGCTTCTCCAGCCATGAGCCGTGGGAACTTGCTCTCACATTCAGTCAGTCACTGCTCCTACTACAGCTAGCATCTGAGAAATGGAGCCAATGCCAACCAGGTACTTGACTTTAGAGTATTTCTGGGTCTTGAATTTACATTCGCTCGGGTACTAGCTATCGTTTTTGAAGACTGTAAGAGATCCAAAGTCCCCAAAGACTAGGAAATGATAAATGTTCTACTGACCAGCTTTGCTAAACTGAGATAGAATGGTGGTAGGCATGTTAAGCTGTTCTTTTAATATCTGGGCATCTCTCCACTGCATTCTCTCATGGTCTGCATGTACAAGGACTCACACAGCCCAAGTTCCTCACATCCTTCTTCTGTCCTTCATTTCTTTCCCAGTCTGAATTTGGCATCACACTCTAACTCTCACTGACTTTCTCCCTCCTGTGATGGGCTCTGGAGCTTGTACAAGGTACAGACTGGACCCTAGTGACCTGTGCCATAGCAACCCCATGACACAGGAACAGCAGCAAAGGATTGGGATTCAGACAGGAGCAGGATTTACATCTGGACTGGCCATTTTGCTTTTGTTGTTTCATGGGGTTGCACTATCCCCATGTCCATCTGCCAATTCCCATTTTAACAAATATTCATTGCCCACTTGCTGTGTCCCAAGTACTGAGGAGGAGTTGGAGATGGACCTGTGGAACCTTTACCCACAAACAGCTTAGAATATGAAGAGTGGCTAACAACTGAAATCACAAGAAAACAAAGAATACTGATGAAATGATGAGTCCCATGAATCCAACACTCAGGGGTTCAGGTGAGCAACAGCAAAATAAAGAAGTCAGAATGACCCATGTCCACGTACGGATTAGAGGTGGCTTGAACAGTATTCCTCGTCCTCAGCACTGTCACCGTGTCAGGACCAGTATTATTGTTGTTGAGAAGGGCTTCACTGCACATTGCATATTTAACAGCAGCCCTGGTCTCTGTCCCCACACACACACCCACTGTGGCAACCCAAATGTCTGTCTGCAAATACTGTTAATGTTTTCTGGAGGAGTGGGTAAAGGAACAGGATCAGACCTGGTGAGAGCTATTGCCTGCTTGAGGCTGTGTCTCTCCACCACCACCCACTTCCAGTGATGACTTTGACTAGGAAACCACAGTTCCTGAGCTTCAGCTCCAAATGGTGTGGGAAGGATTTGTCAACATCTTATGGAGTCTTTAAGATGAATAGATAAAGAAATAGCCAGTCATGGTAAGGTCTCCATAGTGCGTCCATTGTCACTGATCTGTCTTGCTAAAAGACTATTGGCCCACTGATGACAGGGAGGAGCTAAGAAGCCATGTACACACTTGTGCTGCCCTCACAAACTTTTTCAACCTCTGAAAGTAAAATAAAGAACTAAATAAAAAGTCTAAGACATCTCTACCACAGAATAACCAAAGGAGATAAGTACCAAATGGACAGCTATGACTTTGAGTTGGCCCCAAAGAATCCCTGTCCAGTCAGAGTTACCATCTGATTACAATTCAGCTTTTAATGGTGAGGAAGCAGCCCTTCACTGCACGCTCAGAGAAGTGGAAGGAAAGCGAATCCCCCCAAAGGGAGTGGCTGACGAAAGATGGTATTGCCGATGTCTTCCTCTTTGCCCCTGAACAATTGAAAGGGCCTTTCCCTTTCCTGTTTGGCTGATTTGAAGCCCCCAATTCTCTTTGGCACATCAGATCTTACCTCCCTGTAGCCTTTGAGACCCAGCCAATGACTGAAGGACATTCATTTCCTACCTTCCACATCAATCTGGGGTGAGTAGGCTAGTACATGTTGTCTCTTTAGTTCTACCTATGCACCATATGGGAATAGTTTCTATACTTGGGCTTAAAACAAATGGTAGATCACTAGGCCTATTTCTTCTTGGCCATTTCTACCTTATCGCGCTAAAGTCCTCACTTATCTTTACAGAGAGCTCTGAGTAATTCCTCCCTGGAATAGACAAAAACAAACCCTGAAAGATGTCTACTGAGCTGGTTTCCTTTCCTCAGAAATTATTTCCAGCACTTTTTGAGACCTTGCCTGCCCCAGTGCCTGGAATACCTGCTTGAATTTCCCCTCTGCTTCCAGATCCTGTGTTGAGTATTTTTTTGGCCAGAGCAGATAAGCTTTGATTTAATACAAGATTTAAAAAAAAAATGTATTTCCTGAGAAAGTATATGCACGTATGAGATTCCATTCTGGGTACCCTGGAGGCTACAACACAAACCAAGGCATACACATCCATGACTGCCCACACAACATACACAGAAGCATCCATTAAATGTGTGTTGGGGGTGAACATGTCCCAGGACAGGTGAAAGGACAGCCACCTGCTGAACACCTGTCAGACACCAGGATCATACTGGATATTCAAGGTGCGATCCCATGTAAGTGCTGAGGCCCAGGGCAGGCCTAGAGTTCTGTCCACAGAAGGCTTGATGTCATTTGGCAACATGGAAAGAGTGTTGTGCTGATGCAATGGGGGTGTCTGTCCAGCCTGGAGTTTGGGGGACCTTTCTGAACAAAATGTTTTCTGAGAGAAGCCACGAAAGAAAAACAAAAACAAAAAACAAGGGCAGGTAGAAAATAGAAAGAAATTTCAGACATCTGGGGTGAAGGAAGGCATGAGATCTGCTGGAAATTAGAGCAACTGGGCATGGCTAAAGGGTCAAGGGGTAGGTGGTGGTGGAGGACGATTTGGGATAGCACTACCATACACTGTAAAGATTGGTTTAATAAAACGCTGATTAGCCGGTAGCCAGGCAGGAAGTATAGGCAGGGCTACCAGATGAAGAGCATTCTGGGGAGAGGAAGACAGAGAGTGTATTGCCAGCCAGATGAAGAGAAAGCAAAATGAGACTGCCCCGCTAGGAAACGGTACCAAGCCACATGGATAAAGCTGCTTCTGTTTTCCTTCCCTCGAATTACTATTGTTAGTGGAGAGCCTCTCTTCAACTTGCAGAGGTTTCTACATCAGTGGTTCTCACCCTTCCTAATGCTTGTGTTGTGCTGACCCCAACCCTACAATTGTTACATTGTTACTTCATAACTATGATCTTACTACTGTTAGGAATCCCAATGTAAATTCAGTGTTTTTCAGTGATCTTAGGTGACCTCTGTGAAAGGTTTGCCATCCACAGGTTAAGAAGTGCTGATCTATATGGAAGAAATTCATCAGGGTTTATTAGAAGAACACTTAAAACCTTTCTCCCAATAGTCCTCCTTGGAGGAGAGAAAGGACTTACTGATTGGTCAGTTTAGGAGAAGAGGTTCCAGGCTTACTTTCTCTTCTCTAAGGGTGGACTATCAGAACAAAGGAGGCCACTTTCTTGTCTATACCCAGAGCCGTGCTGGCCAATCCTAAGCTGTGTGATGTTGTTGCCATCCAGGAGTAGATTACAAGTATTTGCAAGCCATTTGTCTCCACACTAGGCCGCTTTAATCAGTAATTATGAGGACATGTTAGCCTTCAGCTGGCCCCTCCCTCTCCTGTTAGTGCTGAATGTGTCAAGTCCTCTGGAATACTTTAATCATTTAAAAAGCCTTAACACTACCACTTCTCAGTACTCAAAAACAGCTGTTAAATAAATAAATGGCCAAGTAAAGGTATATTGCTTTGTCTAAAAGACATAACCCCACACACAGGAATTAGAGCTATATAATTTATACAGTAATATTTTTCACTCAAATTCACATTCAAATAATATACAGAATCCCTAGGCATGGATCTGTGTACAGAGTGACTTAATGGCTGCTTTAAATCACGTGATGAGCCACAGTGTTTTTCTGCAAGGGAGAAACCAGTGAACCTAACCAATCTAACACTGGAGCTTAGCTGAGTATATTGAGGGTGAGGGCTATAGGACTTCTAGAAACATTAACAAGACACCTTCTCTTGCAGAGATTAAGTTGGGAGTTAATAACGTGTTTGAACACTGTAGTTTAAGCAATTTTCAGAACTTGTCACTGCCCTGATACACTAGTAGACTATCTAAATGACCTCATTTTGGCCATTTTAACTGTCTGAGCTTCAATATCTCCATCTATCATATGACTCTAGCACCAGGCATGCTGTCCACAGAAGTCTTAGGAGGCCTGTTCTAGTTTGCTTTCTATTGGCTTGTTAAAGACCATGACCACAAGCAGCTTGGGACTGAGAGGGAGTTTATTTCACCTTCCAGTTTACAGTCCAACATTAAGAGAATTATGATAGTTTGAAAGAAAATGTCCCCCAAAGGGAGTAGCACTATTAGGAGGTGTGGCCTTGTGGGAGTAGGTGTGGCCTTGTTGGAGGAAGTGTGACCTTGTTGAAAGAAGTGTGTCATTGTGGAGGTGGGCTTTGAGGTCTCATGTATGCTCAATCTATGCCCAGTGAGACAGACCACTTCCTGTTGCCTGTGAGTCAAGATGTGGGACTCTCAGCTCCTTCTCCAGCACCACATCTGCCTGCATGCACCATGTCACACCATGATGATAATGGACTAAACCTCTGAAAATGTAAATCACCTCAATTAAATGGTTTTTCTTTATAAAAGTTGTCATGGTCATAGTGTCTCTTCACAGCAGTAGAAACCCTAACTAAGAAAAGAAGTTAGAGCAGGAATTCAATGGAGGCAGGACTGAAGCTGGTGCTGTGAAGGAATACTGCTTATGGGCCTACTCCTCATGTCTTGCTCAGCTTGTTCTTATATCACAAAGACCACCTGCCAGGGGGTGGCTTGGCCCACAATGATCTGAGCCCTCTTACATCAATCATTAATCAAGAAAATACCCCCACACAGACTTGTCTACAAGTCATCTGGTAGAAACAATTTCTCAATTAATGATTTCCCTTCCCACATAACTCCAGCTTATGCCAAGTTGACAAAAAAAAGCTAACCAGCACACTGATTATGATATTTTACTTTAAGTCTTGCTATATCATTTATAGGTGTTTTGTCCTATAATAGGGATGAGCATTTGTCATTGTTTTCATACTTCATCTTTCAGCCAGAGATGCTATAATTATCCATATTTAAGGGTCAAGACCCTGAGATACAGATAGCTTTAGTAATTTTTCCAGGTTTTTACGGCTGGTAAGGGTGAATTAGAGCTTGAATGCAGATATTCAACCCCACACACCTGACCCATGATTTTAAATGTTTGTGGGTCTGAAAATGATCTAGAATGTTAAGGATACTGAACATTAAACATCCCCAGCTCTGCTCTTATATAAGCTATGAACACTCTCTGGGGTCCCACGTGTACAAGATCAAACACCCCCCGCAAAGGTATTCATGCCCTGTGACCATGATGTTATGCATGTCGATGGAGAATTAAGTAGTCAGTCATCTGACCTTAAGATAAGAAAAGTACCTTGGGTTTCTCCGTGGCCTCATGTATTCACTGGGACCCTCCAAAGTAGAAGATGTAGACATAAGAGGAAGGATATTATACAGCAACAGCAACAGCAGACTAATACACCAGGCACATGGTTGTAAAATAGGGATTGGGCTAAAAGTTGACTTCTGTGGCTTTTCTACTTTTATGATAATACATTTTTTTCTAATACATGAAACAGAGCAGAAAAAGAAATGAAAAAATTATTTGTCCCTGAAATATAACTAGGCACATGGCCACATTCCCAATGCATGCCCCATCCTGACCAGAGTTTCTTGCCTTGCCATCAGCTCCAGCTAATAGTCTCTTCTTCCAGTCTCCTCTTCCCAGTGATTTGAAGTAAAAATCAGATTATAGAGCTTGGAGCCCAATGACTCAGTCTCTGTAAAGCTATCTTTTCATGCTACTTGGCAGATGTTGCTCCAAAGCATTTATTTATTTTAAAATGATAAGAAATAGAAAGAGATATGAAGCATTTGTCTTTTCTTCCTCCTCTTGTCCTCCTCCTCTTTTCCTCCTCCTCTTGTCCTCCTCCTCTTTTCCTCCTCCTCTTGTCCTCCTCCTCTTGTCCTCCTCCTCTTTTCCTCCTCCTCTTTTCCTCCTCCTCTTTTCCTCCTCCTCTTTTCCTCCTCCTCTTTTCCTCCTCCTCTTTTCCTCCTCCTCATTCCCCACTGCTGCCTCACATGTTCTCACTGCACCATAAAACTTCCTGAATCAGAACCTTCCCCAGATAACACACCTGTCCTGTCTAAAGACTGGTCACATATCACATTTGGGCAGCCATGGAGACATGATGACTATAAAGGATGTTCTTGAACAGCAAGAGACCATTACATAGAATCAACATGTTTGGGTTTTTTCTAAAGGGTACAAAAGCTTTATATAATCCCCTTTCATCTTTTACCCACAAAGTCTTAAGATGGACACCTAGGGCTCCATGGAATAGAACAAGTACATGAAGTTTCTGACCAGAAGAGGAGAGGAGAGGAGAGCAACTTGGGTGGAAGAGCAATGGACTTGAAGGTCTCTGCAGAGTGGTTGCTGCAGTCTTTGGCAGCAATACGACAGCTAATTAGCACTCAGACCTTTCCTACAGATTCTCTACTTTGGCCACAAGCACAGCCCTCTTTGTTACTCTGTACTTTGAGTTTTCCTTTAACTTTTTGCTTCAAGGAAACTTTTTAAATGAATTTTTCAGCAAGTAAGAGTGATTAAAATATCTGGATGTAAACTAGACTTCCAGGTTGACTTTCTGGTGCTCATCCTTCTCTGCCCTCCTTTCTGTCTTAGTAAGTACACAAGAGGACCATATGCATTTCTGCTATACACACTGCCTTAGGTTGGGTGGTTCCTTGTGATGCTTCTGGTGGGTTCACTGTAGGAAGAATTAGTGTGTTTTCCTTCCCACTCAGGACACCTACTAACTACTAGACATCTTTCCAGTATTTCTTCCAACAAGAAGGCAATCCAAGTGATGATGTTCAAGGATTCCTCTTGAGCCTACATCACTGGGACATGAAAAGAGCTGCCCACAAGTTAGGTTTTCTGACATTGGGATTCCCAGACCAGCAGCAGGAGCATTGCTGGGGAAACAAAGCTTCTTCCTTTCTCACAAAATAATCAGAAGCTGTAGAGGTGGGGTCCAGCACTCCCTATATGAATAAGACTTCCAGGGGACTATGATGAAAGGAAAACTTGGCAAGTAATGTCTTAGACTTTCTAAGGCCTATAGAGTTAGTAGACTTTCTAAAGCTATAGAGCTAGTAGACTTTCTAAAGCCTCTAGAGTTAGTTTGACTTCAGCACACTTTGCACAAGTAAGGAAAAAGAGGAGGGTTTTACTGCTGCTGAGATCACAGCTTATCTGACTGATATTTTATTGTAAATATTAGACAAGTGTAGCTTGACAAAAATAGAAGGTAGCTATAGATTTAAAATACAGTATAAAAACCAATCACATTTAATTTGGCTAAGTATCATCACCTGCTGGAATCTTCCAGCAGAGAGACTGCTCCAATTTTAATAAAAGGAAAGATGATCACATTTCAAAGAAAGAATAAAAACATTAGCACCAAGCTGAGATTTTTTTTTCTTGGTGAAGAACTGACACACAAGCCTGGCTGCAACAGAAAGCTTTCATGTCACTCGCTCTCACATACCTTGGTGGGAAATTCAGATTTGATCAGCCCTTTTCTTCTGTAGTAGGAAAAAGCATTGGCCCAAAAATGTGTACGCCTTTGCCTAAGTTCACTCACTGTCTTTGTCTACTTTCTACTGCTATAACTGAATAATATAGACTGGGTAATTTTTAAAGGACAAAGTATGGTGTTGAAGTGTTGTTGTTTTAGCACAAAGTTCTGGAAGTTTGAAGTCCAAGATCAAGAAGGTAACACATGGTCAGTATCCTTTGGGGGCTCTGTTTTACATCCTAGCATAGCAGATGTCATCACATAGAGAGACAGAGCACAATGCTAGCTCAAATCTCTCCTCTTCTTACAAAATTATGAATGTAACCAAGTTATCACCTTAATGAGCTCATCTGATCCCAATTCCTCTCAGAACCACCATTTCCAAATACCATTCTCATTCTGATTTGGAGGTTAAGTCCCAGTATAGTTTACAACTGAAGACAGAACTGAGACCTGAGCTCAGGTCTGACACCCTCTAGTTCTGAGTATTTTCCTTCACACCCTTGAGAAGTCTACAATTTTTCAGTAGCCATATAGCCAAAGATCTACAGCTCAGCTCATGGTCTTCCTAAGTCACAACTGCACAGACATAGCCTGAAACAGAAGGGTCTAAAGAGCAGCCAGAGGCAGCTTTGTTTTATTTTTGCCTGTAATACTTTTAACTTAAAGAATCACAATGTGACTAGTTTAGTCATGTACTTATGTATCTTTTCCTGATTCTACTTTTCCTTCTTGTGTGTGTGTGTGTGTGTGTGTGTGTGTGTGTGTTTTGTTTTAGTGTTTTGAGAATTTCATACAGTAAGTTCTCACTCTTTCTCCTAACACTTCCCAGATGCATCTTCCTTCCCTCCCCCACTCAACTTTGAACTTTTTGTTTTCACCCACAAAGTTTGTGGTGGTTTGAATAGTTATGGCCCCCATAGGCTCATGTATTTGAATGCTTGGCCCATAGGGAGTGACACTAGTAGGAGATGTGGCCTTGTTGGAATAGGTATGGCCTTGTTGGAGGAAGTGTGTCACTGTGAAGTCAGGTTTTGAGGTCTCATATCCTCAAGCCATGTCCAGTAGGACAGTTCACTTTCTGTTGCCTGTGGATCAAGATGTAGAACTCTCAGCTACTTCTCCAGCACCATGTCTACCTACATGTGGCCATGCTTCCCACCACAGTGATAATGAACTAAATCTCTGAACTGTAAGCCAGCCACAATTAAATGTTTTCCTTTATAAAATTGTCATGGTCATGGTGTCTCTTCACAATATAAACCCTAAGACAAAGTCCAATTTGTGCTGCCCATATATTCTTGGGCACATGGCCTTCAGTTGTCCCACAGTTGCTCTACAAGCAGCAACACTGGTAAAGAAAACTGACTTCCCCTCTCCCAGGAGCTATCAACTGCCCATAGCTCCTTTACTAGGAGTGGAACTTCATGTCCACTTCCTTGGACTTTGATCTGGCTTGAGCTAGCATGGGACTTGTGTACACTGTCATAACTACTGTGAATGCCTATGTACAGGTACAAAAAAAAATCAGTGAAGTGAGGAGTTGGTTCTTTGAAAAGATTACCAAGATCAACAAATGTTGAACAATAAATAAAAGATCCAGAGACTGATATTGGAGTTCAAACTTCAGGCTGAAGATTAAAAAAGCAAATCAGCTGGCCACTAGCTCTTACTACCATCTCAGGCTGAATGGGCTGATCCTGCTGCCTCTCCTCAGCATGGCTGTAGACTGAATGGACATCTTAATCTCAATGTGGCTGGAGAATGAATGCCTAATATCAACTTTGCTCCTGTCTTATATACCTCCACATTGCTGGGATTAAAGGTGTGTGATCCCAGGTGCTGAGATCATCTTTGTGTGAGCCGTTTCTCTTTAGGACTGGGTCAATCTCCAATAGATCTGGGTGGCCTTGGACTCACAGAGATTGTCCACCTCTTAATCCTGAGTTCTAGGACTAAAGGTGTGTACTACCACCTCCTAGCTTCTGGCTGCTGGGATTAAAGGTGTGTACCTGGTTTCTATGGCTTGTGGCTGACTTTGTTTTCTGAATCCTCGGGCAAGCTTTAATAAATCATAAATAATATATCACCACAGACAAATATCCAGCCAAATGAACCAAAACAAAGAGAGACATTACAATAGACACTGAAGTAATTCGGAGAATCTTAAGGACCTACTTCAAAGCTTCTATTGCACTAAACTGGAAAATCTATAATAAATAGATAAATTCCTAGTTGTATATGGCTTACCAAAGCTAAGTCAAGATGAAATAAATATTCTAAATAAATCCATACCATCCAACAAGTTAAAAACAGTAATTTAAAGTCTGCCAATTAAAAAAAAAAAAAATGCCCAGGCTCAGATGAATTAATCACAGAATTCTACTAGACCTTCCAGAAAGAACACCACTATTCTTCAAAGTGTTCAGTAAAATGTAAGAGGAAGGAACACTGCCACACTTGGGGTTCTATGTGCCACATCATAAAGTACTACAGAGGACAGGAAAAGAGAAACTGAAATATCACACACACAACACACACACACACACACACACACACACACACACACACACACACACCCTTTTCCCGACTTTCCTTCCATGGCCCCAGCTCCCAATGCAGATCCTTGATTCCTGCTGCATGCTGTTCCCACATTTGTCCTGGTCCTCTAGTTGTTCAGGCATTCCCCCTGTATTTCATAGTCTCTGGATTGCATCATTATCCTTCAGGACTTCAATCCCTTGGTGAAACACATCCCTGCATTGCAATGGCATCCTTGTTTGAAGTAGATGGACCCTGACAGGTAACAATGTGTTTTTTTGCAGAATTATTCCTCATAGCAAACAGTTAAAATATCCCATGTAGTAGTTCAGCTTTTTGTCCCTGTGACAAAACGTCTGAAATAATCACCTTAAAAAAAAAGAGGAAAATGTGATGGGAACTCGTGACTTCTGAAGCTTCTATACACTGTATCTTAGCGCCCCCCCGCCCCCCCCCCGCTACTTTGGGTATGTGATAGCACAGTGCAGGATGTGAGGAGGAGGCAGGGTCACATCGTGGAAGCTGAAAAGCAAAATGAGAGAGAACAGAAAAGCATGCAGTATCCCCTCCTTCGGCACACCTCTCACGACTCAATCTCCTCTTGCTAGGCCACATTGTAGGGTCCCCTCTGCCTCCAAAAGGAACAACCCTCTCAAAACAGATAATCTTGAAAAATACTCAGGATCCAAACTATGTTATCTTAACTTCTCAACACTAAAGAAAGTAGTCAGAATACTATACAGCAATCTTAAAAATGAATGTAAATCCATGCACACCAACATGGAAGTTATTTGATGGAAAGAAGTCACAGAACAATGTTACTAAAAGGTACTAAAAGGTTTAACTTGTGTCCATTTTTATCACAAATAAATTCTATGTATTTCTATAGTTTTACATGATATGTATGTTTATACAAACCAGGTCTGGGAGCACACCACTATAATTCCAGGACCGTAGAGGTGGAGGCAGGAGGATCAGAATTTCAAGGCCAGCGTTTCCTAATTAGTGAATTAAGATCAGCCTGGGCTACGTGAGTCCCTGTCTTGAAAAATAATTCAATGTATGAATATATAATTCATGGAAAGATTTATAATAAATCAATAACATTACTAACTCTGAGAACCCGAGACAGAAATGGAATAGGGAAGCAATGGCAAAAGAAAACTTTAAATATTTAAAAACTTTACCATATTATTTCAAGGAAAATATATGCTGCCTGTATACAGAAAATTAATTTCACAGCACAGTAAAATAACAACAAAAGAAAATAAGCCTAGAAGGTTTCTTGAGACTGCATTTTAAAGCTCCAGAAATTCCAAATTGAGAGCCTGTGCTTAAATCAGAGGCAGCAGCAAGAAGAAGAGTGAGATGTGCGCATGATCTGATCTAGGGTGTGCCGTGTCCTCCTAGGGTTGCCATGAAGATCAGATGAGTAACCATAGAAACCAGCCAGGGACAAGTGTGATCTGCAGTGGGTGCTGTGTGTGAGAGTTGGTGACTGCTGGCATTTCCATCACAGCCCCAGCCACACTGACCTTTCCCATCCTCACGACTGTGCCAAGTTCTTTGTGCCCCAAAGATTTCATACATACACTTCCTTATTCCTATTCCTGCTTTTTTTATCCCTGCCATCTCCATGGCAATTACAGATCGCCCAGGTTCTCCCTCACCTGCCCTTCTCAGTAGGTCCTCGCCCCCAGTACACAGCACACTATTGGCTTTTTTACAATGCTAGTTGAAGTCTGCAACCTCTAATCTTTTTCATCTACTTATTTGTTTTCCTCCATGCTCGATAGTACATAAACCTCACAAAGCTAGGGGCAGTGTTTAGGGGATTCGGTGTTTTTTTCTCTAAAACCAGTGAAATTTCTAAGCACACGATAGAGGGGAAAGTCGAAATTGATATAATAGTGGTAGAAATAGTTACTGCTTACTGGACACATCTTATGCCAAAAACATCTTTTCATGGACTTTACACACCCAAACATCCTAAGACCCTTTTAAGTAGGCATAGTATGGTACAGAAGAGGATGCTGAGTCATAAAAGGAATGGAAAAACTTGACCAAGGTCACCGGATGGGTAAGTGTCAGAGCTGAGTGTCTGCTATTGGTGTAGTACCAACCCTTGCTTGAGGGATGGACAAACTGTTAATGACTTGTAGTAGTATTCCTGTTGCCCTTGTGCTCAGACTAATTCCATCAATGGTGCAGTTTGTTTTAGGAGAAAGGAGAATGATTAGCATAATTGATGGTGCCCCTGGGGAAGTACTGGCTTAGGAGGAGAAGGCAGCCATTCTCTGAGAGGCAGAGAATGGACTCTGTAACCAAGCTGCTGGCACAGATATGGGGACTCTCCCGGCTCCAGACCACATTACCTGGGTCTTTGGAGACTTCTCTGCGCCAAGACCTATTATAGCCGGGGCTTCAAGTACACATTCTTCGAGCCACAGAGAACTGGCTGCCCCAGGATGGTGCTGAGAAGTAAGCAAAAACAGCCTCTGACTCAGGCCAGTACAACTACTGTCCAGTCACTGCCTTTAGAAACAAGAGCTTCTTGGTAGCCACTGGTCCCTGGGTCTTTGTGAGGTGAGTCCCAGCAGCATTATGCATGGAGTTCAGGAGAAAAATATACCAGTATACCAGAGTCACCATGTTCTAATCAGTAGTCAGGCACCATGAGGGGCTCTCGGCAGACTATATCCTGTAAGTCTGGCAACATCCCCAGTGACTTTAATTCGGTTGATAAATGTTTGTTGAGCACCCGCTCTGTGAATGAGGTAAGCACTATTTTTAACTCTGTATTACACATGAGGAAAAAAAAACTTGGAGATTAAGTAACGGTCCAAGTGCTTTTCTGGTCCTTCCTGCCTGTGTCACCTGAACTGCAGTCTGCTCAGTGCTTATGCCCCTTTGTCACTGCTCATCATTGCCTCTTATGTTGGAGACCACCATTTATTTCTGTTGACTGTTGGCTACTGTACTGCATCCCAGCTAGAAATTATTCAATAAGAGAACGGTTCCTGGCCTTCAGTAAATGCTCAGTAAGATAAGTGCATGCTATTCTGTATGTTACACTATACATTTATATATTCCAGTAGTTCTTTTGTACCTACTACTCAGGCCTCCATACCTGGAGATTTACTTAAATGTTTATGGATGAGGTTATGAAGCCATGTTCTCATAGATGAGATTAAGATTCAAATCAGTGCATTTTTTGTTTTTTTTTTTGTTTTTTGTTTTGCTTTTTTTTTTTTTTTTTTTTTTTTGTTTTGTTTTTTTGTTTTTTGAGACAAGGTTTCTCTGTGTAGCTTTGGAGTATATCCTGGCACTCACTCTGTGGACCAAGCTGGCCTTGAACTCACAGAGATCTGCTTGCCTCTGCCCCTTTCAACCCCCATTACTGAGACTAATGGCGTGCACCACCACCGACTGGCTCAAGTCAGTAGATTTTTAAGTAAAGCACATTACTGTTGATAATGTGAACAGGCCTCATCTAATCAATTGAAGGCATAGATGGATAGATAAATGATAGATAGATAGATAGATAGATAGCCCAAGTACATTAAAGAAAGGAATCCAAACGAGAAATGGTACACTGGCCTTTAGCCTTTAATCTCAATTGTGCCCATGCTAGCCTGGACGTGCATCTGTCTCCCTGCCTCATCCCCCACATAGTGGGATTACAGGTATGAGTCTCCACGTTGTTGATATTTAGAGACATGTTCTAACCCTTTTTAAAACTCGCCTTTAACTCCTAATCCTCCTGCCTCAGTCTTTCAGGTTCTGGGATTTCAGGTGTGGATCACGATGTCTAATTGAAAGTCTCATGCTAACCCCATCTTTGCCCTTTCTCCTGCCCCCACGTGTCTGTTTCATAGCAAAAAGAAAATAAAAGCAAAGATACATTAACATCTCAACAGCCGCCAGGGCAGGCCTCATTCTGAGGCTTCAGTTTTATCCGTATGGAAAGAGAAAGCTGTTATCAAAATCAAAATGAAACCCAGGGCACGCTATTAAATTCTGTTTGGTTTTTGTTTTGTTTTGTTTTGTTTTCTTAGCTCTAAGAAAGAGCAGTCCCAGCTGCTGAGTAAACAGAAGCATTTTCTGGGCTCAGAGTCAGATTAGTGTCAACCCCTGGAGCCAGGATGGCTTAGGGTCAGTCCCCATGCACCTCCTGGCTGCTGAGAGTCTGTGGGTGTGATAGTCAGTCCATGGCCCTCTCCTGAGTTTCTAAAATGCCTGGCCTTCTTTGCTCTCTGTAACAGCCCTGCAAGGTTGGCAGGCTGGGGATGGTGGTGATGCCCACTACCCCTACCACTACACCCTCAACCCTGCCACCACCCACCACCACCTCCGGGGGAAAGCAGTTGAAATCATGTCCTCACCCTAGTAAGGTCACAAGCGGCTACAGATTAGCCTTGTGATCCAAGGCCAACAGAGCAAAGTGATATCAGCTTCCACCACAGCCGAGTCCCTCTCACCACAGTGGAGCCACGGGAGACACGGAAAACTAAAAGGAAAAACTAAGGGAGGAAACAGGAAGCAACAGAGACTCTAGCCCTAGCTACAAGCTTTGGGCAGAGCTGTGAGCCATTAGTCAGCTATCTCTTGGATCCCAAGTGCCATGCATCACTTTTCCCATTATGCTAGGGTTTGGGGGACAATGAGTGCATTTCATATGACTAAACTCAAAAGGCCACTAATTTACTCTGCAACAGCCAGCCACTGAGACTTCCCAAGTCTCTATTTTTTCTTCCACACAACATTGCCAAACACAGGAGTTCCCCAACTCTACTATCAGGCTTCTAGGCTGGTGATTTTGCCACAGGTAAGTCACCAGCTTCTGTTGTTGACTAAATGCATTTCTTTGTAAATATTTATTTCAAAACTAAATAGTCTATTACCACCTAAATGTTAAAAAAAATACACTAGTAAATACATAGTTAAAGTTGGAATTTAAAAACTCACAGCCCACAAACTTCCTTCATTCTAACTTCTGGAAATAGTGGCCTAGATGATCTTTAAAGATAGCATCCATCCATGTCACCCTACTGTGAGCATCCATCTGTGAGGCCCTACTGTGAGCATCCATCTGTGTGGCCCTATTGTGAGCACCTTGGTCTCCAGTACTGTGGCTCACCTCCAAAAACTTCCAGTCCCCTGTGTTAGACCAGTTCCCCTCTACACAACCGCTGTTAGGTTTCTCTGTACATCTTGTGATGTCTGCCTTCCCTGCTGAAGGCAGTGGCTAGCTGTATTGGTCATTGCTAAGCTCAAGAATGGCATTGGTTCTGTGGGGATTACACTTTACCTTGTCTCCTGGCAGGACCACGTCACCTCCACAAGACTCAGATCCTTTATGCACACAAAAGGGGATTAATCTTTCTCCTGTAAGGAAAAAGAACATCTGAACAACAAAAAAAAAAAAAAAAAAAAAAAATGGAAGTGGGAAAAGCAGAAGAGACAGAGTGCAGATTCTCCTAAGGGCTGCTGTGAAAGCATGGGTCAGCCAGAGGGAAGAAAAGAAGCCATCCAACATGGCGAGCATTTTTACATTTAACCCTTACGATCGTATTACTTTCACTTTTCATATGAAGAAACCAAGACTAAATGACATGACCTTTTCTCTGAAAACACAACTAGAATATGCAGGGCAGAGACTTGAACTGAAGTCTGTCAGGCTCCAGGGCTCATACCAAAAGCACAGTAACATCTCTATAGGCTCAGAGCCACCTATCCACCGTCCTCCCCAGGCTCTGTGGTTTGTCCTGTGATCGGCGGCAGATCTGAGTTTGTACAGCCCAGGCCTTATCTTTCTTGCAACTGTCAACTTCCTTGGGAGTTTCCCTCTCTGTATCTTTCCTGTGCTGATCCTTTCTGCGGTGTCACCTGATTAATAACCCCTGTCCCTCAAGGCACCAGCAAACTTGGCAGCTTCCAATGGGGGCTCATGGCTGGGTCTCAAAGAGAGAGAAACTGAGAGAGAGTGAATTAACTTTTTTGTCCCTTGTGTAAAATGTTACTGGAACAGGACTGAAAGCAGGAAACTGACTAACTCAGTAGCATTAGAGACAGAGAGTAGAGATCCCGGCTTTTTCATGGCCATATCACTGAGTAGCTATCTCCAGGACTCGGTCTCCGGATCAATATGAAACAACCAGCCTGCCTTGCAGCCCCAATGGGGACCAAAGGAGAGACCACAGAGACAAAGTCAACACAGTCAAGAGCATAGGAGGGCCTGGATTAAAAGCAATGCTTTTCTCTAGCATTTGTTTGATTATGTCCTTGTTTTGGAGGCTAGGTCTCTTGTAGCTCAGGTTGGCTTTGAACTCCATGTAATGAAGGATGGCTTGAATTCCTGGCCTCCCTACCTCCAGCTTCCAAGTGTCGCAATTACAAAGACACATTTCTACTTTGAGTTCTCGCCAGCATCTTATAACTTCTTTTCCTTTTCTCCCATGGCCGACTTTCACTGGTACTGCTCTCCCATACCTGTTGATTTTATTGTGTCTTTCTGGTCCCTCTGAACCCCATCTCCTCCCTCCCTACTGATGTGAATTACACGGAGACTTTGGGCCCTAAATCCGGTTGATTAGTCTCTCTAATCCAGCAGCCTAGACCACTGATTTGGCATGACTGGAGGCAGCCTCCAGCACATAGACACCTGTCACTTGTTTACCTGGCCAGGTCCTCATTACCCCACCTCCAGGGTTCTGGTTGGCCTAGAATGATAAAAGCTTCGATCCCAAGCTTTCATTTGCTGCCTGAGAGTGGCTCTGGTTCCAAGAGCCTCTACCACTGGTCCTGCTCTAATTCAGTCTGTCGTATCAATGGAAAAATGATGGACAAGACAGGAGACTGGAAATGAGAGTCCTGAAGGAAATATTTCTTGTCACTTCATGATGCAAGACAGCTCTGTCCTAGTCCTTCTCCAGTCCAGTTAAAAAGCATCTTAATCCCATGGGTGTTACTCCCAAGCAAAAGCAATAGTACAGCCTCTTCAGTAACAACAAATTCAAGGGCATCAAACTTGAGCTACCTTCAGAGGACGCTTGGCTGCTCTCACCTGTCCCAGGTGGTCAGTACCACAAATCCAACAACAAATAGTGCTTCAGACTAGAGAAGCTTAACTCTTGGCTTTGGGATTAAATTTGTTTTGTCTCCTGCCACCGATCTTTGTCTTCTGCCCATTCCCCCACTCCTGTGGAGATAGAGACAATGGGTCTTCTACAAAGTCAAATTCTATGTACTCTTAAATTCATCTTTGAATTAAATAGTCTATGAGACACAGAGGTGAGTGCTCACTTAGGAAAACTGACATGTGAGAGAAAACTCCTTCACACTGCACATGGTTCGCCTTTAAAGTAGGATCTCAAAGTGCATTTATGATTGGATACTCTAGAGAGACTGAAACTTTAATGTGTTTGAATTCTTAAACACCGTGGAACTTTTTAAACTATTTATGATTTTAATGTGATATCTTGAGGATGAATAAGAAAGGAAGGGTTGCCTTGACCCCCAAATCCGGGCCCTGCCAAAGAACGAGGTCTCAGCTGGAGAGCGCCAGTTTCCAGTGAGATCCCACTACCCTGCAAAACCTTCTCAAGTTCCAGCCCAGCCCTCGTCCTCTTCTGCCGGCTATTGGCCAGAGGTGAGTCTGGGCCCAATCTGGGCTGCCTGTCCCCTTCAACCTCTTTCCCCCCTCCCCCGCCTGAACTCCCTGGATTGGCCCCTGATCCTGCTGCTCCTGTCTCCGGTCCCCTTTGAGAGCACCCTTGGAGCTCTGATACACCCCCACCCATCCCAACCTCCAGCCTACCCCCCCCAACCCTGTGCCCTACCCCACCTACGGTCCTGCCGCTCTGGTTGAGCACTGGGACAGAGGGTGGAGCCAACAGTCCACCCTACTGAGACCTCTCGGAGCAACTCCGAACAAAGGAGACCTGACTATCCACGTGGGACCACCTGTAATTTCCACCGGCTTGGTCCCTGACCCTGCCTCCAGTCCTCTGCTGGAGTCCCAGGCCCCTCCCAGAGATCCGCCTATCTCTGCGGGTCCACTTGGAGTTCCTGCAGGCAAGATCCTTGACCCCCAAATCCGGGCCCTGCCAAAGAACGAGGTCTCAGCTGGAGAGCGCCAGTTTCCAGTGAGATCCCACTACCCTGCAAAAACTTCTCAAGTTCCAGTCCAGCCCTCGTCCTCTTCTCCCGGCTATTGGCCAGAGAGAACCCCCCCCCACCACACACAGAACACCGAACACACAAAAAAATATATATTCCCCCCACACCCACCCAAAGCCAACCAAGAAGGGAGAGAGGAGGGGGGACCCCCACCACCAACAACAAGAAGCAAGAAGGAAAAGGAAGAAAAAAAGACAAACCAAAAACAAAAAAAAACAAAACAAACCACCCACCACCACAGGCAAACAACCAACAACAACAAAAAACAAAAAAAAAAAACAAGAAGGGGGAGGGGGCAAAAAAAAAAAATCAACAAAATAAAAAAAATAGAGGCCCACAAAAAAGAAAAAAGAAAACCCTAAAAAAAAAAAGAAAAAAAAAAAAAAAAAAAAAGAGGAGATATACACAAACTTCTTAAGGAAAATACAGAAAGCCAAGAAAAAACAATTAACCAGGTGAAGGAAACGGTTCAAGATTTGAAAACCGAAATTGAGAAAATAAAGGCAACACAAATGGAAGGAAAGCTGGAAATTGAAAAGCTGGGCAAAAAATCGGAAACCACGGACACAAGCATAACCAATAGAATTCAAGAGATGGAAGAGAGAATCTCAGGCGCAGAAGATAAACTAGAAGAAATAGATTCATCGACCAAAGAAAACCATAAATCCAACAAATCCTTAACACACAATATCCAGGAAATGTGGGACACCATGAAAAGGCCAAACCTAAGAATAATAGGCATAGAGGAAGGTGAGGAAGCCCAGCTCAAAGGTGCTGAAAACATATTCAACAAAATCATCGAGGAAAACTTTCCAAATCTGAAGAAGGACATGCCCATGAAAATACAAGAAGCATACCGAACCCCAAATAGGCTGGACCAAAGAAAAAAGACCCCTCGACATATAATAATCAAAACACCTAGCATACAGAATAAAGAAAAAAATATTAAGAGCAGCGAAGGAAAAAGGACAGGTAACATATAAAGGCAGACCTATCAAAATTACACCTGACTTCTCCATGGAAACCCTCAAGGCCAGAAGGTCCTGGATAGATGTTCTAAAAGTATTAAGAGAACACGGATGCCAGCCTAGGCTACTATATCCAGCAAAACTCTCAGTCAATATAGATGGAGAGAACAAGATATTCAATGACAAAACCAGATTTTCCCAATATGTATCTACAAATCCAGCCCTACAGAAAGTATTGGAAGGAAAATTCCAACCCAAGGAAGGTAACTACGCCCACAAAAATGTAGGCAACAGATAATCCAACTACACCAGAAACCTAGGGTGAAGCAGAACAAATATATTCACAACACCACTGCCAACAACAAACCTAAATCAAACAACCATCAACAATCAATGGTCCTTACTCACCCTCAACATTAATGGTCTTAACTCACCTATAAAAAGACACAGATTAACAGAATGGATACGAAGACAGAATCCATCCTTCTGCTGCATACAAGAAACACATCTTAGCTCCAAAGATAGACATTACCTCAGGGTAAAGGGTTGGGAAAAGATTTTCCAATCAAATGGAAATAAGAAGCAAGCAGGCGTAGCTATCCTAATATCTAACAAACTAGACTTCAAACCAAAACTAGTCAAAAGAGATGAAGACGGTCATTTCATATTCATCTCAGGAGAAATCCATCAACACAAAGTCTCAATTCTGAACATCTATGCCCCTAATACAAAGCCACCCACATTCGTAAAAGAAACACTACTAAAACTCAAAGCTCATATAAAACCTCACACACTTATAGTGGGAGACTTCAATACACCACTCTCAACACTAGACAGGACCACAAATCAGAAACTCAACAAAGAAACAAAAGAATTAACAGAAGTTATGTCTCAACTGGGGCTAACAGACATCTATAGAACATTCCATCCAAAGACAAAAGAATATACCTTCTTCTCTGCTCCACATGGAACCTTCTCTAAAATCGACCACATACTAGGAGACATAACAAACCTCAACAGATACAAGAGAATAGAAATAGTCCCCTGTATCTTATCGGACCACCATGCTTTAAAATTGGAATTCAACAACAATACAAATAGCAGAAAACCTGCAAACTCATGGAAACTTAACAATGTGCAATTGCACCACTCCTGGGTCAAAGAAGAAATAAAGAAAGAAATTAAAGACTTTCTAATATTCAACGAGAATGAGGATACAACATACCCGAACTTATGGGACACCTTGAAAGCAGTGCTACGAGGGGAAGTTCATTGCACTAAGTGCCCATATGAAGAAAACAGAGGATAGTCACATAAATGAATTAACAGCGCAACTGAAAACCTTAGAACAGAGAGAAGCGAATTCACCCCGCAGGAGCAGACGCCAGGAAATAATCAACTTGAGGGCTGAAATCAACAAAATAGAAACCAGGAAAACAATACAAAAAAATCAATGCAACAAAGAGTTGGTTTTTTGAGAAAATCAACAAGATTGATAAACCTTTATCCAAATTAACGAAAAAGCAGAGACAGAACATGCAAATTAACAAAATCAGAAACGAAATGGGGAACATAACAACAGACACAGAGGAAATCCAGACAATTTTCAGGTCATACTTCGAAAATCTGTATTCCACAAAAATTGAAAATTCAAAGGAAATGGACAAGTTTCTGGATAACTATCACTTACCAAAATTAAATCAAGAACAGACAAACAACTTAAATAGACCTATAACCCGAAATGAAATAGAAGCAGTCATCGAAAGCCTTCCAACAAACGAAAAAGTCCAGGGCCAGATGGATTCAGTGCAGAATTCTACCAGACATTCAAGGAAGAACTAATACCACTACTCCTCAAACTGTTCCACAAGATAGAAACAGAAGGTTTATTGCCAATCTCTTTTTATGAGGCCACAATAACTTTGGTACCCAAACCTCACAAAGACACAACTAAGAAAGAAAACTACAGACCAATATCCCTGATGAACATCGATGCAAAAATACTCAATAAAATAATGGCAAACCGAATTCAAAAATACATCAGAGAAATCATCCACCATGATCAAGTAGGCTTCATACCTGGATTGCAGGGATGGTTTAACATACGAAAATCTATCAACGTGATCCACCATATAAACAAACTGAAAAAGAAAAACCATATGATTATCTCCCTAGATGCAGAAAAAGCCTTCGATAAAATTCAACACCCTTTCATGATAAAGGTATTAGAGAGGTCAGGGATAACAGGAACATACCTAAACATAATAAGAGCAATATACAGCAAACCAACTGCCAACATCAAACTGAATGGAGAGAAACTTAAGCCAATTCCTCTAAAATCAGGAACAAGACAAGGCTGTCCTCTCTCTCCATATCTCTTCAATATCGTACTAGAAGTTCTAGCTAATGCTATAAGACAACAAAAGGAGATCAAGGGCATCCAAATTGGAAAGGAAGAAGTCAAACTGTCTCTATTTGCAGATGATATGATAGTTTACATAAGCGACCCAATAAACTCTACCAGGGAACTCCTACAGCTGATAAACACCTTCAGCAAACTAGCAGGATACAAGATAAACTCAAAAAAATCAGTAGCCCTATTTTTTTCAGACAACAAAGAGGCAGAGAAAGAAATCAGAGAAACATCACCCTTTACAATAGCCACAAGCAACATAAAGTATCTTGGTGTAACGCTTACCAAACAAGTAAAAGATCTATATAATAAGAACTTTGTGACTCTAAAGAAAGAAATTAAAGAAGATACCAGAAAATGGAAAGACCTCCCATGCTCTTGGATAGGTAGGATAAACATAGTAAAAATGGCAATCTTACCAAAAGCAATCTACAGATTCAATGCAATCCCCATTAAAATCCCACCACAATTCTTCACCGACCTTGAAAGGATAATAATTAACTTTATATGGAAAAACAAAAGACCCAGGATAGCCAAAACAACCCTATACAATAAAAGAACATCAGGAGGCATCACCATTCCTGACTTTAAGCTCTACTACAGAGCTATAGTTCTGAAAACAGCCTGGTATTGGCATAAAAATAGACAGGTAGACCAATGGAATCGAATTGAAAATCCTGATATTAATCCACGCACCTATGAACACCTGATTTTCGACAAAACAGCTAAAATGATACAATGGGGCAAAGACAGCATCTTCAACAAATGGTGCTGGCACAATTGGATGAGGGTGTGTAGAAGACTGCAGATAGACCCATGTCTGTCGCCATGCACAAAACTCAAGTCCAAATGGATCAAAGACCTCAACATCAATCCAGCCACATTGAACCTCTTAGAAGAGAAAGTAGGAGGTACCCTTGAACAAATTGGTATAGGAGACCGCTTCTTGAACATAACTCCAGGGGCACAGACACTGAAAGAAACAATTAATAAATGGGACCTCTTCAAACTTAGAAGCTTTTGTAAGGCAAAGGACACAGTTGACAAGACCAAACGGCAGCCCACTGACTGGGAAAAGATTTTCACTAATCCTATATCCGACAAAGGGCTGATCTCCAAAATATACAAAGAACTCAAGAAACTAGTCAACAAAACACCAAATAACCCTATTAAAAAATGGGGTACAGAACTGAAGAAAGAATTCTCAATGGAGGAAATCAAAAAGGCTGAAAGACACTTAAGAAAATGCTCCACATCCTTAGCTATCAGGGAAATGCAAATCAAAACAACTTTGAGATACCATCTTACCCCTGCCAGAATGGCTAAAATTAGAAACACCAGTGATGACTTATGTTGGAGAGGATGTGGAGAAAGTGGAACACTCCTCCACTGCTGGTGGGAGTGCAAACTCATACAGCCACTTTGGAGATCAGTATGGCGGTTCCTCAGGAAAATGGGAATTAGTTTACCACAGGACCCGGCAATCCCCCTCTTAGGCATATACCCAAAGGATTCACATCAATGCAACAAAGACATCTGTTCAACTATGTTCATAGCAGCACTATTTGTAATAGCAAGAACCTGGAAGCAACCTAGATGCCCTTCAATTGAAGAATGGTTAATGAAGATGTGGCACATCTACACAATGGAATACTACTCTGCAGAAAAAAATAATGGTATCTTGAAATTCGCAGGCAAGTGGATGGCACTTGAAGAAACCATCCTGAATGAGGTAACCCAGTCACAAAAAGAGGAACACAGTATGTACTCACTCATATATGGATTTTAGACCTAGATCAAATGATCACCAGCCTATAATTCACATCACCAGAGGAACTAGGATACAAGTTGTATTCTAAGAGATTCATATAAAGTCCCTCACAGAAGTGGGAAGGGACAAGTCCCCCAGACCTCAGGTATAGTGGGGGAGGACAGCTAATGGAGAGAGAAGTAGGAGAAAATGAGAGGGAGGAGAGGAAGGCATGTGCGACTAGGAGGATTGAGCCTGGTTAGGAATGGAAAATAGGAAAGAGAGAGAGAGACAGAGACAGAGAGAGAGAACATAAAAGAGGGGAGCCAATATTGGTTTGAAGATAAAGTTGAACACAAAGAAAGGTCGAAGGAACTACAAGACTGCTCCCAACTAACAATCTCAGCTTCCGTGGAAAGGCTATCATAAATGCCCTTCCCGGAGAGTGAGATCAACAACTAACTTCTCCATGGAGTCCTCAACTAATGCCTGTTGAAAACAGGAGCAAACACCCATACATAAACACTGAGTCAAACTAGAACCCAGAAGCAGATGGAGAGGACAAGACCATGCGGTAGAAGTACATAGAGACAGCTTACCTGAACAAGGAGGAGCTAAGGGCCACTAGACTGATAGCTGGGAAGCCAACAGGGGTCTGACTCGGACTCCCCTGAATATGGGTCTCAGCCAGAAGGTCTGAGCAGTCTAAGAGACCTCAGACAGTGGAGCCAGGATGTATCCCTGGTGCACAAAAGGACTTTGCAAACATATCCCCCATGGAGGGATAACTGCCTTATTCTAGAGATAGGAGAGAAGCCCTAGTCCCTACTTCACAGGACCTGTCAGATCTACATGACCCCAACTGGATGGCATTCCCTACATATTGTATTGTGGTGGGGGGTTGGGAGGGGAGGGGTGTTTAGAGTGCATGGGAGAGGGTAGAGAGGGCAAAAGGGAGGGGAAGGAGGGAGGGGAGGGCTTGGGGGGAGGGAGGGAGGGAGGGAGGGGGAACTGGGATCGACATGTAAAATAATAATAATAAAAAAAAAAAAAAAAAAACGCTTTGACTCCAAAATTTAAGTTGAAGAACAAGTTACTGGGGAAAAGTATTTCTATTTTTGTTTCCACAGAAAATGAAAAGATGTGGATTCCTTCCAGACTAATGTGGTTTGATCACACCAGACCGCCTGAAACAGAGTACAAGCTGATCCTACATTCCAAACAGCTGGACAAAACAGCCCTACAGACTACAGCTAGGATATCTGAATCTTCTTCGAATCCCCCAAGACAGCGCCCCTTACCAGCAGGAAGTAGTTTGGAAAGAAAGACGCCCAAATTCCCAAATATTGTGTATAAATGTTTGTTTTCATTTAATTGGACTTTGTTATATAAAATTAAATAAAAAATACTCTATATGCAAAAAAAAAAAAAAAAAAAAAGAAAGGAAGGGTTGAGGCTTAATAGCGATGTATTTGTGTTCCAAGATGACAAGGGGTCAGTTGTACTGACTGGTTTTGTTGTGCCAACTCCGCACAAGCTGGAGTCATCAGAGAGGAAGGAGCCTCAGCTGAGGAAATGCCTCCATGAGATCCAGCTGTAAGGCATTTTCTCAACTAGTGATCAATGGGGGGAGGGTCCAGCCCATGGTTGGTGGTGTCATCCTTGGCCTGTGGCCATGGGTTCTATAAAAAAGCAGGCTGAACAAGTCATCTCCCCTCCATGGCCTGCATCAGCTGCTGCCTCCAGGATCCTGAGCCTTGCTTAAGTTCCTTTCCTGACTTCCTCCAATGATAAATTATGTAATGATGAAGTGTAAGCCCTTTTCTCCCCAACTTGTTTTTCAGTCATGGTATTTCATTATAGTGATAGAAACCCTAAGACAGGGAGGGAGGGAAATGTGCCATAATTTGCACACTTATTCATCTCCCCAGATGTGCTGGTTGGGTTTTTTGTGTGTTTTTGTCAGCTTGACCTAGGAAGAAGGAACCTCAATTGAGAAAATGGTTCCATCACATTAGCCTATTGGCAAGAGGCATTTTCTTGATTGATGATTGATGTGGGAGGGCTTTGCAGAGGGCAATGAAGCTAGTGATCCTGAGTTTCTTAAAAAAAAAAAAAAAAAAAAAAAAAAGGCAAGTAAACAGCTTTCCTTCATGATCTCTGTTTCAGGTTCCTGTCTGAGTTCCTGCCTTCCCTTCCCTTGATGATATCCTGCCTTCAGGATATGTAAGCCAAACAAGCCCTCCCCTCACCCATGCTGCTTTTGGTCACTGTGTTTATCACAGCAATAGAAAGCAACCCAGTATACTAGGTGACTGGGCATAGACAGCACCGGCACCGCACTTTGGAAACCCCCTCTGTCAGGTCTTAAAGCTGAAGTATTCCCAAGATGCCTAGCACAGACTTACCTTGAAGTTCTGCAAAGTTTGTAGGTTCAATCCCTGATTTGTTGCCCTTCAATCTGAAAAGCATTTCTTCATCTTAGAGTTGGCCCCAGACTCTGGTGATGACAACCACAAACCCAAAGGCTGGAAACAGCAGATAGCTAAGATTTAAGTCTTCTAATCAGAAGATCAGGATGGAGATGTGTGTGCAATTACAAAGATGGAGGAACCAGAGGCGGGGGGGGGGGGGGGGGGGGGGGGGAACTTGCCTACAGCATTAGGTATACCAAGTGGGCTTGAGGAGCAACCTACTGGTTGTTGCAAAATGGCTCTTCCTCCAAGAATGATCTTGAGGATGAAGCAAGTGCCCCTGTTAGGGCCTAGCCCAGGCTCCACCTTTTACCCTCATGCTAGTCTTTGATCTTAACTATATAATACCTTTTAATTATTGTCTTCCTCACAAAACAGTAGGCCATAACATCAGGGCTTCTGCTTTGTGGACCAGAAATTCTAGCACCCACAGTGTAGCTGGTATATTGTATGGAGGCACAGATACAACTTACTGTGATCTATGAATTCACAGAGTCTGTGACATCACACCATGCACAGGACCTACTCAGGTTCAAACCAGACAAAACTCAGGCCTGAGAAAGGGAAGTGGACAAGAAGTCTCATTCCTAACCAAGAGGCACTGTTTATAATTGACACCTACTGGGCAGTCAGTTCTCAACAATGGAGTGTCACTAGGTATATCAACCCCACTCCAGGAAGACCCATTCCCAGAACAGATGTCATGGTTTTTGTGAACTTTTTATCTTGTTTTGTCCAGCTGGTTTTTCCTTTTTTAATAGTTTGTCTATTTTGATTTTATGGTTTGTTTGTTTGTTTGTTTGTTTGTTCTCTAGAGAGAGGAAGGAGGGGGTGGAGGGAAGGAACCAAGGAAAGGAAAGGAAGAAAGGAAGACCATCAAGTTGGATGGATAGGGAAGTTAGGAAGATCTGGAAGGAGTTGGATGACAGAGAGGAAAAAAATATGATTAAATGTATATTTTATAAAAATAGATACATGTATCCAGTCTGGGTATGGATAGTAGAAAACAGAAGGGACTGAATGCTAGACTTTTACCTCTTCCTCCAGGGGCTGGGGTCCCTGTAGCCACCCAGCTTTATGGCTGCTCAGCGCCCTCTAGTGACCAGAATGTGTCACTATAATTTTGTGACATTTCTTGAAAATTGGAGCTTCTTACATTACTGGTCAGACTGAGTGTAATTAATAACTATTTCAAATGTCTATGAACTATATTAAATCCACTAATATCATTTATCATTTTTGACACCTGACAACTTCATACACAACATATAACCAAGACATTACCAGATGAACGGCATATAGCAATGAGCAGGTCATGTATCCTTACCTGTATGCTTACATCCTTAATAGGGGAAAGGATACTTGGCAACCACACCGAAGGACATCAGACACCACTGTGAGGAGTATGGAGAAGTATATCCTACAGCTAATGTGGGATATAAGAAGTGGTGACTCCTATTCAGGAAAATGTCTCTGAAGAAATGTCCCTGGGCAAGCTTGAACTCTGTGAGCTTGAGGTATTAAGGACAGGTCAAAGATACCTGGAGTTGGGGTTGGAAAGAGGGTTTAGTGGTTAAGAGCACTGGCTACCATTCTAGAGGACCCTGGTTCAAGTCCCAGCAACCATATGGCAGCTCACAACTGTCTGTAACTCCAGTTCTAGGAGATCTGTCACCTTCACACCAGTGCACATAAAATAAAGGTATTTAAAAAAAAGATACCTGGAGTAGAGGAAGGTGCAAGATGAAGCAGATGAGGCAGATACATCATTAATTGCATCCGTTTCCCATTCATGTGAAAACAGGCCCAGAGAAGAAACATTGAGTATATTATGGTGATACAGCCTCTGGTGGTGATAGAGATGAGGTCCAGGTACCCAAGGTAAGCCCTGCAGGACACAAACAGCAACGGGGTGGGAGAGGCTAGGGCATGTGGTGGGGACATTCATCCAGACCGATACAGGGACAATAGCAACTGGGAGGGACTTGACAGTTCACTCGTCACCTATTCATTTGTCAGTTAAGACAACAGTCCAAAGAATGGCCTGGCTCATAGGCAGTGAAAGCTAAGCCCCTTCTCCTGCATCCCCTGTGTCCAGGGCTCCTACAGCACTCCAACTTGCCCCAGGTTCTCTTAGTCTATGATGCTTCAGTCCAAGGTCCATCATTATTACCCTCTAGTTCCAGGGGCCACATGGACAAGCTACATGTACCCTCTGTACTCCACCCTGCCCTATGGCTGCCATACTGAGCATCTGCCTACTGTGCCCCTTCTCCCTGCAGAGCCTGACCACTAACTCTTCTCCTGCCTCCAAATCCTGACTAGGCTCCCAGCCTCAGCTTGAATACCTTCTCAGCCAGAAGCCCGCCCTGTCTTCCCCAGGGCCACTGGAACCACTGAATACTGGCAGTCTGTGTCCTGACCCCTCTCTCTCTCTCTCTCTCTCTCTCTCTCTCTCTCTCTCTCCCTCTCTCTCTCTCTCTCTCTCTCTCTCTCTCCCCAGCGAGACTCAAGAACCCAGAAGCTAAGAACTGTCTACCTCACTTTCTCCCAGACAGCGTATACAATATCTGTCACTTAGAAGATGCCCCAGAACTGTCTAATCAATGAGTAAGTGAATAAATGAAAAGCAAATGACTCTGCCCCTAGCTACTGCTTTTTACCAACATGTGTTTGTCAAATCTATGCCCCCCCCCCTTGCTTCCTACCCTCTTGATGTCTAACAGGGGCCTGATTACTGTTGTAATCTGGCCCAAGAAAAAAACAGTCTATTCCTGCCCAGACAGCAACTTGTCAAGCTTATTACTTGTGGCAGCTGCTTGTGTCTCCTAAACATGGTGGTGGTAGGGGGTGGGGCATGACAGTAAAGAGCTGTCCACATTTAAAAGTTAGACATTCTCTTCTTTGGAATTGATTTTCTTTGTGAGTAGGAATATATCTGAAAGTGGATTTTTTTAAACATAAATTTTTGTAGTGTTCTGAGGCTTGGCTCCCTGGGAAAGTATACAAAGTCACCACAGATCCCAAGGCCTAAATTCTCTACAAGGTATCTTAGATAAAATAGCTGCAGGGTGAAGCAACATGTTTCCTATCCTTCAGGCAAGAAGTAGCCTGCCATGCTCACATATGGTATGCATGGGTCCTAGAAATGCTCACTGATGTACGTATGGGTCCTGGAAATGCTCGCTGATGGTACATATCTGTTGAAGAGTCACTGTGCCTTAGGCTGTTGGGTGATTTTGTTGTGAATGGTCAGGTTGGTCCCTGCCCTTCACAGACCTAATATTTCAGTATAAAATGCATAGCTTCACAGTTTATTCCAACTTTTCAATGGCAACTGAAATCGAAACCAAAGAATGGAAAGTCATGGGTACAAGAGAACACAGCATGTACTGCTTGGCCACTCCCAAAATTCAGGGAAGCCAGTTGCTCTGAAGCAAAAATCTCAAGACTGAGAGCTGAATATTATCAGTGTTAATTAGAGTGTGCACATGTGTACACTGTGTATTCGTGTTTGGGAGCATTTATCTGCCATAACTATATTCTGTGTGAACACACAGTTTTGTATAGATATATGTGTATGCCCCTGTACACATGTATATAACACAAGTGTTATGTGGGTGTTTGCATGTGTATACAATATCTGTGTTTGTAAGGACTCTACACACCACAAATATGTCTAAACACAAACACACATATAAGCATGTGCATGTCATATGCAAGTGTATGTGTGAGTGAGTGTCCCAGAATATGACTGTCTCATGTAGACAATCTCAGATGTAACTCACTGTCTCAGCCTCCTCACTCTTCCAACATCAATCATGGCAGGAAGCCAGCCATAAAGCAAACCTTCTGGTTTCTCTTCGTGGAATAGTGTTATCAAACCTCTCTGGCTCTCAGATCATTCCAGTAAGAACAGGGATACCTAAGCTTTCCCGGGTTAACTATATGATAGTTATCCTGGCAGACATGTGGTGAACGATCCTTACTTATTTCTCCCCAAACCCAGGGGCAGGGGTGGGGGTGTACTCCTTGATGGTTGCAGCTGTGGCTTGAACATAGGCCTGCATGTTCCCTAATAATGTCTCCTAACTCATCAAATTATTTCCCATTCCTGGTGCCATGGTCAGGACAGAGGCCTCTCCATGATTGCTATTCCTGCAACACCCCTAGACCAGCACTCACTGCACAGACTCCTGTGACGTCCCAGCCCTGTTCACCTAAGGACTCACTGGGAAACTAGTTTCCCACTTCTCTGCCATTCTACATGGACAGCCTAGCTCCACCACCCGGCACTGCAGGCAGCTTACATAATCATGCCAACACAGTTTCTGCCTCTCTAACGTGAAGTGCACAGTGGCACACTCCCAACCACTGCAGAGGGATTAGCTGAGCTCGTGGCCTCCTGGTGCACACTCCCCTGCACATAGCTATCACTGAGGTTGAGGACAGGGGAGACCTCCCGCTAAGAGAGTCATCTGGGGAAACCCTGACCGACAGGAGTTTACACGCCTGATCGCCTTCTAACTGCAGAGTGACCTGGGCTGAGATTCACTTAGCTGTCCAACTTTCCTCCCTTGGAAAATGGGAATTGAAAATAGACCTGCTTCTTGTTTAAATGACTGATGAGGAAGGGCTCCTAATGCCTTACCATTATTTCTACATATTGAGCAAAATTATAAACAAATATTGGAATATAGTTCTTAGCATATATATAGGTCTTCATTATCCCATGTTACAGAAGAGAACACCAATGCTCAGAGAGGGAAAAAAATTTTCCCAGCGTAACATGGCTAGAAGCAGCAAGTCACGACTGAATTTAACTCTGCCTGGCATCAAGTACAAGATATGTGTCTGCCAGAAAATCTTCTCACATCTGGATAGAAAGCACACATGATCAGACTTCCTACACCCTCTTCCTGAGTTCACCCAGCCTGGCCAAGGTCTGATGTCTCAATCCCAAAGGGTAGAAGCAAGCATAGCAGGTGGGTGTCCAGGAGCTTTGAAGTCCAGTGCTAGAACTGAGTACCCTCTAAGATCAGGAAGTTGCCAAGCTCAAGGGGGAGGAGGGTGGACCGCAGAGCAGAGGTTCCAGTGTCAGTCCCATGGCAAATGTGGCACCAGAGTCTGTGTCAGCACAGTGCCAAGTGACACGGAACAAGCCATTCTCTTTCTGTTAGGGGGACACCAGGATGCCCAGAGCCTGGGGATCCAGAAAGCCCAGGACTAATGGGCTCTGCACCATCTGCAGTTTCCTCCCGTAGAGAATCAGCAAAACCATGCCTGTTTCCTCACATCACCATAGAAACCGAATTAATTAATACACGAAAGACTGGGACAGCACCTCACTCACAGTGAGAACCATACACGTCAATGTTTTGAATTGTGGGAAACATGGGCAAAAGAAGGCTGAATGTTAGAATAAAAGATGCCATTGGCCTCGACAGAACGGCTGACGTGAAGTAGTTTTTCGTTCTGCTTCATTTTATTTTATTCAGACAAGCTCTCATTATATAACACAGGTTACCTTAAATTTATAATCCTCATGCTTCAGCCTCAGCCTCCCAAATACCATTACAGGTCTATGCCACCATTCTCAACCCAAAGTGTCTTCAATAAGCTTTTAGTTTCTCCCGTGTGGATGAGGTGGTTCAGCGCTGGAGTATATACCGCCTCCCTGCCCAGGGGCCTTTGTTTCTTTCTTCCACTTTTTTTTAACATAGTACCAATGTCTCCCCAACATGGCTGTAGCAGTTTCAGACACCACATCCTAAGAAACTTACACTCAGAACCAGAAAAGAGAGAACAGAAATTTCCTAAATTGCCGTCTTATAAAGGAAGAGACTATCTCCCAGAAGCCTCTGAAAAAAAAAAATGCCTTTTCTTGCCAGTAGCCAGAGAGGGACATGAGACCATCTGCCGCCACTGTGGAAGGATGACTTGAAAAGCAAGGTTTCTGGCATTTTCCATCACAGTCTAGAGTTGGACCACTTGGCAAGGAAGGCAAAGAAGAAGATGGGCAGCCCCTGACTGCAGGGTCATCCTGAGAAGAAAATGTGAGGGGAAGGCGCAGGAGCACAATGGAAGAGAGCCACCACACAGATTCCAGACAGCATTCAGCATTCCCATGAAGGACACGAAGATTGGCCAATGCCTGGAGCCGGAAAAGTAGAAGCCAATAATCTCACAGAGCACAGACCTTACTCGTGGCTGTGGCAAGCAGGCAAGGGGAACATTTAAATGACTAGTGGCCCTGACCAGTAACAATAACATCATATGAGCTGCTGACAACTCCAGGTCTGGCAAGCAAGGATAGCCAGCTTTCCTCTCTCATTTTGGAGCTATTTTAATTGATGACAGAAGTAGAAAAATAAATGTTTGCTTGGAGAATGCCTTGATGTGGCTGGATACAGTAGCACAAACCTATAATCCCAGCACTTGGGAGGCAGAGGCAAGGTCATGCATGTGAGACCTTGACAGGGAAGAAGAGAAAAGGAAAGGGCAAAGGTCAGAGAAGTGAGTGAGAGCACAGAGCTGGGCACTTGGTAGTGAGGGGTTAGCACTCTAGCCATGCTAGATCAAGAATGGTGTGTGTGAGTGTGTGTGTGTGTGTGTTTTCCAGTGCACATGTATGTACAAGTATAAATACATACACACATGTGTGCACATGGATGTCATTTCTCGATAGCATTGTTCTTCAGTAGGGCAGTCCACCACCTTATTTTCGAGACAAAAATCTGTCTCTGGCCTAGAACTTACTAACGAGGCTAGGCTAGCTGGCCAGTAGACTCCAGCAATCTTCCTGTACCGTCCCTTCCCTACCTAGTACACAGGATACAAGCACACACCACCATGTGCCCAGCTTTTTAAATGTGACTCCTAGGAATCAAACTCAGGTCCTCATGTTTGCATGGCAAGCATGTTGTGCAATGAGCTGTCTCCTAGCCCAGTGAAATCAATAATCTTTTTCCAGATGGTATTTTAGGACAGTGGAGTCATATGACCTCTACCCCACTTACTCTTCGTAGACAGTGGCAGGTGAATGGGCTGGATTCAACTCATCTTTTTGCAGGCAGAAAGGGACTCAGGTTGGGGCCCTGGGCTATGTTAAGCCCCTGTTCTATACAGCAAGTTGCATGAGACAACAGCCTAGGCCAAGGCATTCACACTCTGCCGCCAATGCATGCTGACTGGGACTGTGGAGAAGAGAAATGAGCTGGGGGAGGAGGCTGTGGCATGTGAAGGACTCATGACTCACAGAAAAGAGCCAGTTACAAACACCAGTGTTTGAGCCTATAGCTTTTCAGTAGAAACCACAGTGCACACATGTGCAGATAGACTCTGCTGCTTGTTAAGTGGTGGTCATTTAAGATTTTAAACCTGGGGGCTTGCAGAGGTGGCTGCTCTTTCAAAGAACCCATCTGGGTTCAATTCCTAGCATGTGACGGCTTACAACCCTCTATAACTCCAGTTCCAGGGAATCCATCACCTTCTTCTGGCCCCCATGACACTGTACACACATGGTTTACAGACAGTGGTGCAGGCAAAACTACCATACGCATAAAATACAATTTTTTAAAGTATTTTAACTCTGGTATAGACCAAATCAAAACCATCTGGTGACAAGGGCAGCTTGGAGGAGGCAGCCAGTCTGTGACCTCTGGCCTAGAAGATCAGCCTTCCTGAGTGACAAGCTAGGACAACCAAGTACATATGATACATTTGAGTTGCAAGATCCAGGAAACTTTCTCATTGCTAGTCTGAGCCTTTGCTAATGGAATGTTGAACTGCTATCACACGGCTTTAGATCCAGGCATAGGGGAGGGGCCATTCAGCTGTACCAAGGGCATTCTCCTGCTTCATTAGCCCCTGCTTTTCCATGCAGTGGTGCCCTGTTACTTTAGATGCTGGGCAGCAGCCACAGCACAAACCTTCGCTTCAGAGAAGCAATGAGCTCACATAATCTGCAAACCATAATACCACAGAGACAACAACTTAACCAGTTTCTGGCTTCCTCAGTCCCAAACACTAACTCAAAGGCTCCAATTCTGAGTACAGTCATCCTGTGGGCTGTTGGTTCCAGGGTCCACGACACATAATAAAATCTGCTGAGCCTCAGGTCTCTTATGCAAAATGTAGGCTTTGCATGTAAACGACATTCATTCTTTGACATACCTTAAATATCAGAGATGAATTCTAATGCCTAATGCTGTATTACTGCTGTGTGAGTGTCTATTCAGCAAAGAACAAGATGCAAATGTCTTTTCATGTTTCCAAAGTGTGTTTGAGTCCACCGGCAGGCTGGGACTGAAGATCAAGACAGTATAGGGGAGAGTCGTTCAGCTTGAGTGTAGGATGTGTCAGCCCTGCTTAGTTTACCCCAGTATTGTTCCCTGCTGTAGACACAGCCAACAGATAGCAGACTGGGAAAGGAGATTTGAGATGTCAACCCTGACCAATTCTAAAGGAACTAGAAATGAATTGATCAGATAATCCTAGACTCCTTAGGATTAGAACCTTCTAGGAAGAAGCCCCGAGGCCCCAGCACAACATGGTCAAGTCCATAGGCCTTGGAGTCAGACAGGACTGAACTAGCAGGGTCAAAAGGGTCATGTGGCACCCATCACAAATAGGAAAGTGGGCATGATGCAAACAGAGAGCACATTGCAGCTGAAGCTACTGGGAGTCTGGTCCAGACACCTGAACTGCGGGGACTAAATTCTGAGGCATGCTTCTGCTCTTGCCTGAGATACACTGAAGACTCCTCATTCAGGGAGAATAATTCTAACAGGCCCTTCTTTGCATTCTCTGGGCGAAAGGGAAGGAATCCTAGTTGATACCATAGGAAGAGGAGAAGGAATTCTGGTTGGCCATGGCAGCAAAACCTTACACACAAAGGGTGAGATTCTAATGGGCCATGAAAATGGCTTCATCGGACCATAGCCAACAGAAACCTACTGTTGTGCAACTGCTATGGGGCTGCCTAGAGGCCCAACAATGTCCAAATCTAAGCCTCACATACTGGCAAACAAAGGAAGCCCTTAATAAGCATTAGCGATTTTGACTGTGGCCTCTGATTCTTCACCAAGCATGGTCCCCTCTAGAGCACGCCTGCCAAAGACTCTTAGACTGTTTCCTTTGGAATCAATACCTGGAATGGGGACCACACTTGCCAGGAGTTTGGGAAGGTTTTTAATCACCCATGCATCTCTGCCATCAGAAGCTCTCAGCAAATACCTGGGACTGAGCTGATTCCACAAAGGATATTGCACAGAATGTATTTGCTTCTCTACACCAGCATCCTCCACTGTTCTCTCTAAGACTGGGTGACTTGAGGTTCTGGCACTTTTGCTCACTCACATCTTTAGGTCAAGAGAGGAGTGGAGGTGCCTCAGTCTCAGACACTTTATCTCCTCTTAATATTCTACTAGGTCCAGATCACACCAAACCTCAAAGACTCTAAACCACATCCCAAAGCATGCACAGGGATGTATGCTTCACCACCCCCCAGTATGTGGCATGTTTATTACTCTGAAAAGTCAGGGATCTAAAACCTTGTGTATTTCATTTGACCTACACTCAATAATTCAGAAATGTCTTTGGAAAGTTGATTGGCAGCCACCTGGCCAGGCAATACCTCATAGGACCATGCCTCATAGGACACCTGGATGAAGAACAGGCCTAACAAAGACCTCCATGCTCCATGCTCATTTCTACCTCCATTGTGCTATCACAGCTTAAGGGCACTCATCTTCCACTTTGACACTTCTAGCCCCTCCCTATAAAGTAGCCATTTCCATCATATGCTCAATGGCACATACACTTAGACCCACCTTGAGCCAGTTTCTTGGCTAAATGATGGAAAGGGTTACTTTCAATATTGTACATTGTCTCAACTCATCAGCACAGTAGTGCTGTCACACCTTTCTTTTATAATAACTGTGTATGCTGCCAAGTCACTAGAAACTAGAAAGTTTGTCTGTGTTGCACCGGATTCAACTTCCAATTTATATTTCCTGGTATTATGCTCTGTCCTCAGAAAGGTTAACTCGTTTTTATACACCTGTTCCTGTTAGAACTCAGGCACTCCCACAGCCTGACTTCATCAACTCAGTGCCAGCAGCTCAGGTGCAGCAAATTTCCACTGTCTCTATGAGTTGTGTAACTTCCCTGTGCATATGCACCCTTTGAAAGGTCCCTCCTGACATCACAGCTCACTCATTTTATCTCCTGCTCTCTCTCTCTCTCTCTCTCTCTCTCTCTCTCTCTCTCTCTCATGTCCCCACTCCAAGTCAGCCTTTGGCTCCCTCCCCCAATAAACTTCTTAAGTGAGATCTGTTGCAAGGTGTGATCTCTTGGAGCACAAATTGGCCCAAACTTGTGAAAGGTACCTTTGGCCACTTAACAGTTCCCAGTTTGTGTGCTATTTATTTGAAGAAATTCAATAAGTGTGTGTAAAGTCAAGTAATGTATTTGAATTCTGGGCACATAAAAATTATTGTTTGACCTAGCTAGGTCCATCTGTCTCAGATATTAATACTTTCATTTTCATTTTCAGCGTTTGGGTTAGCAGTTAAGGGTTCTGCTCTCTCCCGTGGAAATATTAAACGTTAGTTCTTCTCATCTACTACTTGAGTAAAATTCCTCCCTCCCAAAAAGATTAACAATGATCCAACAGCTGGGATGGAGGAAGGGGGCAGGAGACTGGCCTGAAGTAAAAAGTGCTCTCAAGCCCACTCTCCTTCCAAAGACAAGCTGATCCTGAAATAGAAGGTAAGGTGACAAGAAAACTCAATTCCTACCTCTCTGCCCACCTCCAAGCTCTGCTCCAAAGACAACAGCTCCCCATTACTACTATAAGTCAGCATCAACCAAGACTAGTGGAAAGAGAAAAGAGAAGACCAATGCATCTCACTGAGAACCAGTGATGCCCCTGTAACATCAGGGTCCCCAGGACCTGAGGAGACCACAGGGACCCTCACAGGATCCCAAGCCAAGAAAGCTCAAGACAAGCCATTGTTCCTGGGAAATCTTTCCATCAAGGAGTCTCTTTACAAGACCAGCTGTTTGGCTATGTTTAAACTGTCTCTCAGCCAAGGCAGTTTGGTGGCACGCCCAAACTCTATGGCCCGCGCCAAAATTTGTTTAAAACACCATTTGAACCCAACAGCCAGTCAATTTAAAAATACTCCAAAAAAGAAAGCCAATAAGATTTGAAAACAAAGAAACTGACAATCAAAGGTGATCCCAATCGCTGATTTATTTATCTGCTTATAATTTAAAGCTTGCCTTTTCCCAGAGAGGATCTAAAATGTCAGTGTTATTTTAAAATATAAATGAGTGTATTCTCTAAATTTCTATCTCATAAATATTCCATATAGGTCTGCATTCCAAACAACATGTACATGTATGTGAGACATATGTGTGTCATAGCCAGTGAAGAAATTGAGACACAGAGAGCTAAGACGCTTGCCAAAGTCACACAGCAGTAGTTGGCAGCACAAGATTGCCAGAGTTCTCTGATCCGTATGTGATGAGTGGTGTGTGTGTGTGTGTGTGTGTGTGTGTGTGTGTGTGTGTGTGTGTGTGTGTGTGTGCTTTATGCACCTGAATATAGAGTATAAAAAGGGGGTTTTCCTTTTACTCTCCATCATGAAAGAAGCAGATATGTCACAGTATGTCCCACCGAGTCATGCATTGATGGCCTCAGAATCATGTACTGAATTCCCAGTGTGTCATCACTGCAGTAGACATTTCAGACATACAGGTTTACATTTCAGATAGCTCAGTGACAACCAGTGAGTGTTCTGCTTTCAGAAAAAGGGTACATCCATCCAGGTGTGTTCAAAGCTGTTCTTGGGCACCTACACACACGCTGATACTGCATTCATGTGTTCCTTTAAATTTCTCATCCACATAAACACATTTGTTATAAGAGAAAACCCTGTACTTACTCCCTTAAGTGGAAAACTGGAATCTGTTCATAAGTAAAAGGCAATCATAAAAAGAAACCAAAGCAGTATGGCCTCATTTTCCTTTATGTAGATGTCTGCAGCCCTGGGAGTCTCCGAAGAGCATGTTCATTGTTACTTGTAACAAGAGGGGGGGGCAATAGCTCTGTTAATAAAGTGCTTACCAAACATAAGCAGAACTGAGTTTGAATCCTCAGCACCCATGTAAAAAGCCATGTGTGACCATGACACACATGAAATATCAGTGTTGAGGAGATGGCGACAGGAGGACCCCGAAGTTTGCTAGCCCTACAGTCTAATAGGCAAGCCCCTGGACCCTTTCTCAAAAGAAAAGGGGGAAAAAAGGTGGAGAGTGGTATCAAGGAAGTCAGAAAGACACCTGACATCCGTTTCTGGCCTTCACACACAAACCCAAGATGGCAACTTTGCATCTGTTCTACACAGGCTATCTCCCTAACCCTGAGCATCAAAGAAAACGGCCACAGGTACGACTTTCTACAGCCTGATTCAGTGTTTTCAGCTTGCCAAACATCATGGAGCTGAAGACAGTTTTCCAGTTCAGCTCTCTCACTATGCAAAAGTTTCGAGAGCCCAGAGTGCTGGACCAGGGTCTCTTGTGAATGTGAACAGCAGAAACAATGCAGTGTTTGTGTTTTCCCGCCAACACATCCTGGTACAGGTGGCTGCTGACCACCCAAATAACATATAAATAAACTCTTAGGCTTGCCCCTTTGATGAAAGACTAGTCTTGACTCCTATCTTTGAATAGGACCCATAATCCAAAGTGGCAGATGTAAAGGTAGTCAGGTTAATAAAGAAGGGTAATTTTCATTTCTTCCCGATGTCTATTCATTTTCTCTGTCATAGCCCTTGCAACAGAAATAGCCACTGAGATGCTAAGCAAAGAACAGTTTGTAGAGGTTTACCTCACACTATAAGCAGGATGCCCAGATAACTTGCTGCAGTAGAGGTTGCCGGATGGGAACTCAGGGCCCCCCAAAACCCTTAGTGTGTGTCTTAGGCTTGGCTCTAGTAGTCTGTCTCTAAGCCAAGCTTAACAGATAAAGGAGAGACATCCTCTCCTGCCTAACTGGTCTGGTACAGTTCGCCTGCCCTAATGCACCTCAGTCAAGGTTTCCAGGGAAACAAATAGATGTCAGGGTGCACACAGCCACCAGCCTGAAAAGGCAGCAATGCCCTGGTGACCTTGCAGCTCTGTCCCCTGGGGAAAGTGCTCAGGATTTCTCCTCTCCCAGGTCAAAGGGAAGGAACAGGAGGGATGGTGAGTTGGTACTGGAGAATCGCAGGTCTCTTACAGAGAGACTAAAATCTTCACTTCCTGGGAGTGATGCCAGTTCAGCTTCTCATAGCCTCCAAGCAGGATGGTTGCTCTGCCTCTCGGGCTAGACTGGGCTGCCCTAACTTATTTGAGCAGCAGGATAACTAACGCTGCACACTCCAGAGCTGGTGCCCACAAACACCCATAGGCAGAGAGAAGGGGCTCTTGCTCCTGATGTGGAACAAGCCGTACTTCCTCAGCTGCAGCTGCTGTTTCCTCAAATAGAACAGGATTTGAGCAAACGGCTTTCACTGGGCCTGAGCAGGCAGGAAAAGCTGAGTGTGGCTCAAGGTGTCATTAGCAGTGATGACTCAGACCCTCACTCTCACTTCCTCGTTCTTTGTGGCCCCAATGTTTCCCTGCTCAACTGTCAGATTCCCTCTGCCACAACCTGTTTTGCCAATGTCGGATATCCTGACTGCTTGACCTCACTTGGGATTGGAAAGGCCACACCCCTGTCTTTCTATCCTGTTAGGTCATCTACACTCTGCTCCACATTCTATTTTGAAATTGATTAGACCTTGATCGGCAGCCCGGGTTCATTTCTAGAACACCTTCTGTCTGGCTGTACCTCCATCTGGGAGGGATGAACATTTATGCTGGCCTGGACCAGAGGCAGGGCATCTTCTGGAAGTGTTTGCAGCTTTTGTGCTAATGCTAAGTTGCTGTCAAAATTAGTGGAAGAACGTGCTTTGTGGTTGCTGATTCAGCAAAGATTCCTGAGACACACTGCATTTGGGTTCCATTCCCCAAATCTCTGTCTCTACCACCAGTGGCTCTCTGAAAACTTTTAAAAATGCATCTATTATTTATTTGTCTGTGTATACATACATACACAAGCCATGGGACTCATGTAGAAATCAAAGAACAAGTTGGGGGCATACATTTCCTCTTTCCACATTTGGGTCCCAGGAACCAATTCAGGTTCCTAATCTTGGCAGCAAGCACTTTTGCATACTGAGGCTTCTTGCCAGTGTCCTTCGGTCATCATTTAGGAAGACAGGCACTGTAGTTGTGCTATAGATAGAGAAAGCTCAATTCACCCCCTAGGACAGTAAGGACCAAAACAGAGCTGTTGTTGGGACACTGAGGGAATCTAAGGGAGAAGTAGACCCTCAATCCAGCTCCCACATCATCTCCAGCTTAGTTTGCAACATTCTCTGCTGCTCTGCATTCACAACACCATTTATGCTTACTCTTCTCTTCCTTCTGCCTAGAGCGGTCTTTTCCCATCTCCTCACTTGGACAGATACTACTCTCCAACAGCCTCCAAAGGTCTTCCCTAACCATCCTCCCTCTCCCATAGGCTCCCCACTATATCCCAACTGGCCTTGTTACATTACCTTTTCCTCCAAAGGCAGACTGGCATTCCTCATCTGACATATCTTTGTTATCTATTTGTGTGTTAACATGTTGCCTGGTTCCCCAGAGCAAACTGTAATCTGTACACACAAGGCTAAGAGCTCTGAATCTGTGTCCATCACAATAGCCTCAATGCCTAAAGGGTATGTGTGTGTGTGAATGAATAGTATTTATGGAGAAATGGGAAAGGCTCCATAAGGATGCAGCTTTAGGGAGTAGTGGGGTGGACAGTTTATACACATGAGCATTGCCCATACAAACTCACAAAGTGTAAAGGACTTGTTGGAGTGATAGTTAATTGCAGGATGGAGGAATCCAATGGAAGCTGGGCAAGCCCTCATGAAAATTTTTGGGACACTAACTTTGCCAGTTTGTTGTTTTTGTTGTTCTCTTTATAGCTTTTATTGAAACCAAATCCCTAAATTTGAATGTTGGTGGTATTTGGAGGTGTTGCCCTAGACAGCATCATGTGGGGCGAGGCTCTTTGTGATGGGGCTTGCAAAAGAGAAGGGCTTAGGATTACCCTCTTTGCTGCCTTGACACATGATACCTTCTATCGCAGGTTAAGGCCTTCATTTGATGTTAAGCAGATGCCCACACCATTTTCTTAGACCTTCTAGTCTCTAGAACTGTGATTTAAATAAGTATCAATTCTTAGGAAATTGCCCAGTCCCCTATGTTTAATTACGGCAGCAAAAATCATACTGAGATTAGCGTGACAAGATCACTGATCAACTAAACCCAAAGGAGATCGCAATCATGTTTCACAAGAGGTCTTCTGCCTACATAATGAGGGAACAGAGGAACCACTGTGCCATCTCCTGGGCTCAGTGTCAACACCCTTATTTTAATACCATCGATACTGCTTGCTACAAATCAACTGGCAAGCATTTCACAAGTTCCATCTTGTTTGACCTTTACATTTTTAGGAGACATCTTGTCTTCCTCAGTTGGCAGATGAAGCCAGGCAGACATAAAGAAGCCAATGGTTTGCTTAGAATATGCTAGGAGGAATTTGAACCTCAGAGCTCTGTCACTACAGCTCTTCAACACCAAAAATGAAGAACTCTTTCTTACAGTTCTTTCTTGTGGTTCTGGATACTTTGCTAATGTCTCATTTTCAGACATAGGCCTGGAGGCCAACGGCACAACACCATCCTTCCTGGATAGAACATTGTATTTTGTATTCTATCCTCTGCTGCCTCCATTCTGGGGACATTCACTGGGGGAGCATAAATGGCCATCCCCAATTAGCTTCCTTGGGTCTTAATTTAATGCCTTTGAGTGTCACTTCATTTGATGACTAATCTCTGTCTTCCAGGGTGTTCCAGGGAAGTAGGAACATAAGGAAAGGATGAAAAGGCAGACTGGAATCTGTGCTAAGGAAGTGTCCATACAAAACCTCTGCCAGTCTTTCCTCTGGCTGGACAGTATTCCTAGAGGAAAGGCAGTGGCCCTTGTCCGGCACTCCCAGATCATCCTTCACACCCCCTCCCAATGGGGTCAGAGAAGCTTGCTCTCATGTCAAATTCCTCTCCATTAGACTCTCAAAGCATCCTTCCTCTCTCTCTCTTGGCCCTGGTCCCAGCAGCACTCTCCAATTTATCTGGGTGATTATCTGCTCAGACTCTGTCTTCCTCGATGGAAAGCAGGCTCCTTGAAGAGAGGCCATGTCTGCTAATTCTCAGCTCTGCAGTCTCAAGGCTCAGCACAGAAACTGTTCCAACTGGCTGTCCTATAACTAAAGACTGGATAAATAGAGGTAGAGTCATAAGGCAGTGACTGGGGAATGACGGGGGGACAGTTATTTAATCCCTTTAATATCTTCAATGCAATTGGTGTAATATCTGTTTTATGTCCTTTGCAAGGTTGTGAAATAAAACTAAGTGCTTTGTAAATTATTAAGGGCCATGCCAGCTATTTCTTATAAGAATCCAGAAGCTGACTGAACCTGTCCCTAGGGTTTCTAGCGCTATCAGGAAAGCCAATATCTAGAACTGAAGCTGAGATGATCAAAAAGTATCTTATGCCCTCTCCTTGTTTGAATTCAGCAGCTGAGGTAACCTGAAAAATCCAGTCACTACCATGTTACAAAGGCTAGACATGGATCTAGGCATTGCCTCATGAAGCCATGACTAAACTGGAACGGGCTCTGTGGTCTTCGCAATTGAACCTGATGGCTCATGGTTGTTGTCAGAAAGACAGCCTATATGAGCACGTGATCTGGGAAGGAAAAGGTAGACACCAAAAGGCACATCTCCAAGTCTCAGCAGCCTCTTCAGGAGGGATGCTCTGATGAGTAGCCAGTTCCAGATATAGAAATGTCCTTGGAGTTGCCAAAGTAAATTTATAATCTTTGGAGGGAACTCCATCAATCAGCTCCATCCATCTTCAATTAGTGTTAAGTATCTTAACTGCCAACCATCTCTACTTGCTGAGACAATTCTTGATTCCCATGGAACGGGTACAGAGAACCCCAGATTCTAAGGCTGAAAGCTGGATGCAATTTCTAGAAAACGAGCTACTAAATATTAAGTACCTGCTGTGTGCCAGGCACTGTGCCAAGCACACAATGCTGCAGTGACCAGTACTGCCTGGGCAATCCTTGAAGAGAGACCACTCCCATTTTATAGATAAGGATAGGAGTCCAGATGCCCACCTTGGGTGATGTAGCTCAAATATAAGCTGTCTTCTCCACCAGCTAGCAGAATGGGAATAAACAGCTAACAACAGGGTAGCCATGGCTATCAAATATGCACTTGGGTCAATGTCATCCAAGCAAGGTTCAGTTTGTCAGACCAGCAGTGTTCATATCACCTTAAAGTCTGATTGTCACACAGAATGCAGAGTCCCATTCCAAACAAGCGAATCAGAGCCTGTGTTTGCTCCCAGGCGATATGCGTGCACATTGAACTGTAAAGATACCCCGATGTAAGATGTTACTAGTGTGAGGGTATAAGTTACAGTAATGGGCATCTGCCTCATTACTGCCATCTCATTCAGTTAGTGAGAGTCCATTCCTCTCGTCACTTCTAGGTCAGTCCTTCTCAACATTCGATGTGAGAATCAACTGAGGGTTTTCACACAGTGCAGATTCTTGATGGCAGGTCCTGAGTGGCCTCCAGAGTCTGTACTCTTGATGCACTCCCAGACCATAAAGGGGACCCTGGATCATATTCTCAATGAGGGAAGGAACTGACAGGCTGCGTAATCTACAATGTGGAAATGAGACCTTGTACTTGGATGGCTGCACTAGGGGCCCAACACCTCTAATAGGCCATGAGTGCGGGCAGCAGCTGTACTAATGAACAGCATTGCTACTAGGGCACACCTAGGGTCAGATGGACGTATCTCTGGCCCCTTTTGCTCCTCAGCACCTTGCTCCCTCTCCATCACTAAAGAAGTAAGTGCCAACACTGATTGAATGAGTTGATTCAGTCAGCCCTTGCCTTTGCCCTGCCTAACCGTGGCTAGTCCAATGGTTTCTAGACACAAAAAAAAACGCTACACAGCACACAAGACCCTCAGAGTTCTTCTGTCCTGTCTCGTCCCTACCTGTCCTCTCCACTCCATCCTAGCACCTGACTTTCTCCAGTTCCTCAAACACTGAGACTGCCTAGAGCCTTGTATCTGCTTTCCTCTCAGCCAGGCATGCTCTTCCTCCTGCTTTTACATAATTGTGTTCACCTTGCCCTTCATAGCTCAGCTCAGATTTCACCTCCTCCGCAGGCTGCCTGTGAGTGACTGTTCTGTCTAACCTGGGGCACCCATACCCTATCCCCAAACTAACGTGTGGCCTTTTCTCTCTTAGCCATAGCCATTATTAATAATAAAAAATATATTCCTCCTACCCATCCTCTGATTCTTTACGAAAGCATTAGCCTCATCTACTAGCCCTGGTAGACAATAGTTGCTGAGTAAATAGTTATGGACGCATGAGTGATCTACCATATTTGCTTCTGGTGCAGAAGCCAGGGAGAGGAGATACTGAGTACCATGGGAAGGAAGAAAGGAAAGCCATAGATGTGGAGGGAGATACTTTATGCTAAAGAGTAGAAAGGATTGTCCAGAAATGATAGGTAGACACAATTGCCCAGAGCAGAAAGAGCAGTGTGGCCAGGCCTGGAGGCTTGGGGAACAGTGCACACAGTTGCCCGGTGGAGACTGTCTGGCCCATTCCTGCCTCACCCATGCCTCTGGGCAGGACAGACCATTTAGGTGTAACAGGCCTGGCAGGAAGACTCCTGCAGCTTAGTAAGATGAGGTCACTGCATCTCTCAGCCAAGTCCTTGTCACACACGCTAAGCCTGGCGGTGACCAGCCTTCTGAGGAGGTCAGACAAGACACAAGGAGGGGCCATGCAAGTCTGGAGCTTTCCACCAATGTTTGTCCAAAGTCATATAAGCAACAAGAGGAAAGATTCGCACAGTCCCCTGGGGCCTCAGAGAAGAGCTATTTCTACTCCCTAACCCAGGAAGCTGATAAAAAGTCAGCCAGAGTCCAAATGAAAGAGATGTTCTAAACTGAAAAGGATTGAAGTAGACAATGAGTTGTTTATCACATGCCCAATGAAGGTCCTTCACTCTTACCCCAATCCTGGTTCCTGTTCTTAGGTATCAGACTGACATCAGTGCTTTTGACACCAGGGCAATAAGGCTTTCTGTGCCTCCAGGTCTCCCTGGAACCATATTAATGGTGATTTTAAAGTTCTATCTACATAAGCCAAAACTTCAGGTCAACTCAGGCCAAAGGTATAATAATGAATGAATATATTAGTAACAATAATTAAGAAAATGTATTAGCTATGCAGTAGTTAATTGCCAGTTTAAGGGAACGTGCTGCTCACTTTATACACGATTGCTGTTAGCTCCTAAGGATCCCAGCCAGGGAAGAGGGCAGAGCAGGCCCTCCTTCATCCCCTCCCTCAAATTCTATACTTCACCACCTTAGAAAACTTATAGCTATAAAAACTAATCAGTGGGATGGCAGGGTAGCTCAGTGAGTAGAGGTGCTTGCCACTAAGCCTGACAACCTGAGTTCGAGCCTTTGGACCCACAAGGTAGACGTAAAGAGCCACGGTGGGACAGAGTTGTTCATCTCATAGTGGCCAAGAAACAAAAGGGAAAAAAAGAAGAAACCATTGTGCAACAGTCCCCTTTGACACCACACCCTTGGTGACCTAGTCCCCCAAATAGACCTGACCTTTTAAAAGTTTCCATCACCTCCAAAACGTAGAGCATGCACCTCTTAAAGCATAAGACGCAGGTCCTTGAATCCAAACCTGCATTGACAATGGCATGCAGGTGACAACTTCCCTTGGGCCTTTGTGTTTCCATCTGTAGAATAAGAAGGAACTTTTAAAGAAGTACTTATTAAAACAACCTATGATAGACTTCCCCAGTGTTTTAAAAGTATATAAGTAAATAAGAAGGAGTTTTCCTAATGCACCCTGTTGCACTTCTGTTGCCTGCAGTAACTAGGCTGTACTCGATTGAGTTACATCATAGGTTCTATATATAGTACTGATTTTATGTGTCTCCCCTCCTCCCCCCTCCTTCTCTCTTCCTCCCACTCTCCACTTCTCTTTTCTACTGAGTGTTCTCCCCTCGCCTCTGCTGAAGAGAAGTATCTGGGTGATGAACCATCTGTGTCCTGGGGGTATGTATGGTAGGCCTCCTGAACGCACAGATGTGACCCCGAAGGATCCAGTAAGAGGCACAAGAAAACAAAATCCCTGAGAGTAGACACAAGTTGAGCCTTTGCATTCAGTTTCCCTGGTAGATGCCCCAAGCAGCCAAGTGAGGCTTGCTTCTCACTAGCACATACATTCATGCTGGGTAACCTGGGCTTTGATGATGTAAGGCAAGGCATAGATAGGTTTCATCTGGCAGAGGTGAGCATTCCCATTCCATAAGGTCATTCCAGTTTCCTAGATGGGAGTTGCCTGCTCCTCATCACAAGCTCCGGTCAGCATTCCATTCCTGCACCCAAGAACAAAGAATTCAAGTCCATGTCCTTGCCACAATGATCATCGTCCCAGCTTTGCTCAAGGGGTTGGGAGAAGAGGCTGCTGGCCCCGGGATGGCAGGGAGATGCGGAGACGCTGGAGCTCCCTTTGAACTCAAGGGGCTGAGTAATGAAGAATGAAAGCAGAGTTGAGCTGAGGACTTGGCGAAGCACTGTGCCTGGCTCTTGGAACCAGTTTGGTTTTAAGATGACTGTCTCTAGTACCTGGACAGTCATCTCTTTTCCAAGATGTGAAAACCTTTAAGTCACTATTCCTTTAAGTGGGCTTTCTGTCTCTTTCAGACTTGCCTCTAAATTGTGTGCTTTACAGCCGTTAGCTCTCTAAATCCTACCTGCTGTCTTCATTCTTTTCTTCTCCCTGCAGAAATTATCTGCACGTTTCAAATGCCCTCTTTGAGCTCATGAGTTCTTTCTTCTGCTATGGGAGTGTTCTATTGAATTTTACTCAATTCGTGTATTATGTTCTGCAAATATATGAGATTTTCCAATTAAATAATTGCCAATTAAAATAAATATATTCAGAAACTATGTAAAAGGTTTAAATAACCTAGAAGTTGAGCACGGAAAAAAGGTATCAAAATATATACAAAAAATCAGCCTACATACAAATGCTAAATCCAGGTAACCCAAAGTGACTTGACTGATAAAATATCTATTTGTTTGCTTTTATTTTGTTTGAGACATGGTCTCATATGGTTCAGTCTGGCCTCAAAGTCCATTTGTAGCCAAGTTTAGCTTTGAATTTGTGACGTTCCTGCCTCTACCCATCCAGTTCTGGGATTACAGGCATGCCTCACACCTCAGTTTAATGAGCTATCTTGAAAGGAACCTCGTGCCCTAATCTGGACCCATGAATACTAAGAAAGGTTCCTGGGAAGAAAGGGATGTGTAGATGGGATAGACCTTGAATGAGGTGAAACTCTTGGCTCGGGCTCTGTCTCCCTCAGCATTGGGGCTCTGTCTCCCTCAGCATTGGGGCTCTATCTCCCTCAGCATTGGGTAGGGTTTTGTATTTTCCAAACCTTAATCTTTCTGTTTGGGATACAGGAAGTGATTCAGTGATGTGTATGGCAGAAGAGCAAATCCCCATATCTGTTTAAAGGGTCCATGGGCATTTCAGCTATCGTAGCACGTGGGTGCTGGATTAAATTAGTCTCAAAACGCCTGAGTTCCCCAAGCTCACACTCTGAAGGGAGAACCTGCATGACCTAGAGTGCTCTGTGCTCTGTGAGCCTCTCCAACCTGAAAACTTTGTAAGCCACAAATGGAAAAGTGAAATTCAGTGTTAAAAGCATGTGATCGCAGAGGTGCCCTGTTTGTTTACAACACGGGTTATAGGCAACAATCCCTAAAGCAATGGGGGTTGCCTTGCTCCTTTCTAGCCTGGATTTTTTGGTCCCCAAACTTGGATGAGCTTAACCGGGTGACAGAGTGTTCTTTTATTATTATTTTTTATTATTAATTATTATTATTATTTTATTACTTTACATGTCGATCCCAGTTACCTCTCCCTCCCTTCCCTCTTACCCTCTCTGCCCCCTCACATGCACCCTGACCACCCTCCCCTCCCATTCCCCCACCCCCAATTCCACATGTAGAGCTATGCCATCCAGGTGGGGTCATGTAAATCTGTCAAGTCATTTGAAGTAGGGACTAGGACTTCTCTCCTGTCTCTAGGTTAAGGCAATATCCCTCCATGGGGGATGTGTCTGCAAGGTCCTTTTGGCACCAGGAATACATCCTGGTTCCACTGTCTGAAGCACCTTAGACTGCTCAGTCCTTCTAGCTGAGACCCATGTTCAGGGGTGTCTGAGTCAGTCCCATGCTGGATTCCCAGCTATCAGTCTAGGGGCCCATTAGCTCCTCCTTGTTCAGGTCAGCTGTCTCTGTGTTTCTGTAACGTGGTCCTATCCTCTCTCTCTGCGTCTGGATTCTAGTTCGACTCAGTATTTAGTTATGGGTGTTTGCTTCTGTTTCCAACAGGTACTAGATGAGGGCTCCATGATGGTGGATAAGTTAGTTGTTGATCTCACTATCAGGGAAGGGCATTTATGGTAGCCTTTCCACGGTTGCTCAAGTTGTTAGTTGGAGTCAGTCTTGTTGGTCTCTAGACATTACTTTAGGTTCAGTTTTCTCTTCAAACCAATAATGGTTCCCTCTTTTATGTTCTCTGTCTCTCTCTCTGTCTCTCTGTCTCTCTCTCTTTCTCTCTCTCTCTCTCTCCTGTCTTCTATTCCTACCCTGAGTCAGAAAGCACGTGCAACCAGAGTGTTCTTAAAGAGAGCTTTGTTGATTTTCAGCCTACAGGACACCCTTAGACAATAAATAAGAAGAATGGGGTATTTTTTCCCTGAAGAAATTAAAGCCATTCACTTAAAATATTTTAAAACCCAAACAAGCAAATGTATATCATCACTTTTTTAATGTGTCTGTTTATGAGGTTACAATTTTCACACGGTGAAACTCAGATACTGTTTAGGTCTCAAAGTTCTCTGAGTTTTGACAAATACGTTCAGTCTTGCCGTTCACTCCACAATCAAGACACAAAACATTCCTGTCACTTCACCCAGCTCCTTAGTGACCCTTCATGACTCCCAGCATCTGGTGACTATACCTCTTTTTTTTTTTTTTTACTCTGTAGTTTCCAAAATATCATATGAATGAAATCGGCTGTGTGTAAATCCTTTCAAGTCAGACTTCCTCCAATTCTCATAACGTTTGGGTGCATCATCTTGGCTGTTGCCTGCACCGTTGTCTGGTCCTTTTTATTACTGAATAGAATCCCATTACACAAGTATGTCTGTTTTTCAGTTCCCACTGAAAGGCACTGGGGTTTTCCAGTTAGGGACAGCCATGAACAAACTCACTGTAAATGTATTTGTGCAGGTTTATTTGTGAACAAGTTTTCATTTCTCTCTATATAAAAGAGTATACTTAGAATATTAAGGCATGTGTTTATAAGAAACCATCAAAATATTTCCCAATCTGACTGTTTCATTTTACAATCTCAAAAGCAATGCCACCATCTTCATTTTCAACTGGGTAAAATATCATTTTACGTAGTTTCAGTCTTCATTGGGGCTCAAAAAAAAAAAAAAAAAGTCCTATCTGTCATGACCCTGTTTCTTTGCTTTGAAGATCCAATCTGAAAACACTGGTATTTAAAGGGAAACTGGCTTCTCAATGTCCTTGTAAAGAACTGTTTTAATCCAATTATAAGCAACTGTCACACCCCAGCTCCACCAAACAGACCGTATGCTTACTGCCCTGTGAAACTGAGTATATTACTTAACTACTTTAAACTCTGAGTATTTTTCAATGTATACAGGTTTGGTTTGGTTTTGTCCTATTTTGTTTTGTTCTTTGAGGATCAAAATGTGCATGGTAAAGGACTTTAGGTTCAAAAAGCAACTAAATATTAAATGTAAGTTTAAAAAAAAAAAAAAAAAACATTGTTAGCGATTCCAGCTTTTACCTCAGTATGCCTGGGTGTCCTTAAAGCCTGAAACATAGATCACATTACTAACTGTTAAAATCTAAAGATTTGGAGTTTTTCCATGAAATTCTACCTCTATTAGCATTTAGTAAAGAAGTGGGAGCCCTGCAAAGCCATGATCACACATAACTACTAAAGGCTCAGGGCTCACAGCCTTCTGACCAGCTGTCCTACACAGCTATCTTCTACAGGCTGCTTTGAACTTAGCCCCAATGCAATCCACTTTAAATATAAGACGCCAGTCCTTCTGCAATGGAGCATCCACACAACAAAAAGTGACCTCAGTCACCCCCATGGCATCCCCATGTCTCATCTGCCTTCTTGTCCCAGTGGAGGTAATGCCCTCCAGATAGTGAATTCACTATGTGTTATCTGTGTTGCCCAGCACACAGCAGGTCCTTGCTAATGTAGATTGAATGATGATTTTTAAAAATGGGGTTTAATTGAATTATTCACACTCAACGGGTCTGACTGAATGACAGGCATCTTCTCTGATAAGATTTGTAAGTCTCTTGTTGTGGAATCTGTAGATCTTGCAGCCAAATCAAAGCATGAGAATTTTTCAGGTGACTAAATGCAGGGTGCCTAAATCCCACTGCCAGGCTTTGTAACCTCCCAGCCCTGCTCGGCTCTTGCTTCTCCGAGAAACATGTTGTATAAATGGCATCAAGTGCTAGCTTGCTAAAATTGGTTACACCCAAAAAATGCTGAGATTATTTAACAATGCTATAATGTGAGGTCATATCTGAGTTCTAAGGAGAGGCAGACTTTCAAAGACTCAGTTCAATAGGGAGCTATTGTCTAAGAAATAATTGTTAGAAAATTAAAAATTAACTCAATAACTAACCTCTTTCAGGATAATTGGCAATGCCTATTTTCTAATTTGAAATTCTGTAGTTTAGATCCATTACAGAGTCATCTTATTAATCTTGCTTTTTTTTTGTTTGTTTGTTTGTTTTTGTTTTTCAAGACAGGGTTTCTCTGTGTAGCCTGTCTCCTGAAACCTAACCCTCTGTAGATCAGGCTGGCCTTAAACTACAGAGCCTCTAGCCTCTGCCTCCTGAGTGCTAGGGCAAGGCAATTCACCCAACACTGCCTGGCTAGTCTTGCTTTTTTAGAAGAAATATATACAATAATTTTTTCTGAGACAGGGTTTCTCTGTACAACCCTGTCTATCCTGGGACTCCCTCTCGTAGACTTAGCTGGCCTCAAACTCAGAGATGAAGACCTGCCTCTGCCTCCCGAGGTGTTAGGATTAAAAAGTATGTGTCACCATCCCCCAGTTAAATTTAATTGTTCTAAAAAAGGCTTATTATTTTATTTTATTATAAAAATTTTGCCTCATATATGTTGGAGCATTGTATGCTGATGTGATGCATGTGGAGACCCGAAAATGGTGCTGGGTCCTCTGGGTTGAAGTTACAATTATAAACTGCCATGTGAGTGCTCTGCAAGGTCCTCTGCAAGAGTATCCAAGTGCTCTTGCTACTAAACCATCTCTCCAGCCCAAAAATTTAGTGAAATTTCAACCACTATAATAATCTACCTATGCAGAAGGTATGGTCACATTTGTCAGCCATCTTTGTTCTGCATAAAGATCATTTGCACTTGCCACTGCTGGTGATGTTCAAGATGTCCCCAGGGGCTTCTCATTCCAGGGCAGCAACTTTAGGAAACTTTTGCTTTGACCTCAGAAAACCCTAAATACCCAGAAAGGAATACCCTATACTGACTTTGGAACCCAAGCTTTTTGTGTGGCCTCTTCTGTCTTTATCGCCTCCATCTAAACCTTTGCACACATCTCCTTGAATGGCTGGTTCCAGCATTCATATACTAGAATGACAGCACAGAATGTCATAATACAGAAGCCATGAGGGCCATTCGCTAAGAGAGTTAGAAACGAGTGGTTAGAATATGAAAAGCAGTTAGAAGTTGATGTTAGCATTTTGCAATCTCCAAACCTCAGATGTGTGTATGTCCTTCCTTGAGCGTGACTTCCTAGGGTATATAATTATGGGCTAATCTATGGCATTTTCACAGTAGCTCCAGAAGCAGCACATATAAAAGCTATAGGTTCCCAGAGTGAGTATAGGGGTACATATATGTACACACCTTTCTGTGTGGTGATTGTCTGAGCAGTGGATGGGGTGAAGACTTCTCTATGAGACCATGCCAGCAGTCTTCTTCATACCAAATCAGCTTCCCTATGAACCACTCTTCTTGCTGCTTCTCTTGTGGGTTCGGGCATTCGGGAAACTCAAATGCAGAGGAGACTTTGGTGGTAGTAGTAAAGCCTTGTTCTTTGTTTATTCTTGATTCCCTGGCACTCTACACCTAGGTCCACATGAAAATATGTTAATATATGATTCATGGTTTTTCTTGGAAGTGCAAATATGTGACTGCCACATCTTGGTTTCCCCCTCACAAGTAACATGGTTTGTCAATACACACAGACACATAGACCTTTACACACAAAAAAAAAAAATGTTGTCCTAAACCAGAGAATTCGATGGATAATCAGACATAGTAGTTTGATTGTATTGCCCCCATAAGCTCGTAGGAAGGGGCAGTTTTAGGATGGGTAGCTTGTTCAGAAAGTTATTGTTACTGTGGAGGTGGGCTTTTGAGGTCTCAGATATGCTCAAGCCATGCCCAGTAACTCAGATCACTTCCTGCCAGTGAAGATGTACGAACTCTTCAGCTCCTTCGCCAGCACCGTGTCTGTCTGCATGCTGCCACACTTCCTGCTATGCCAATAATGGACTACACCTCTGAACTGTAAATGAGCCACCCCAATTAAATGTTTTCCTTTATAAGAATTGCCATGGTCACGGTATCTCTTCACAGCCACAGAAACCCTAACTAAGACATAAGGTTAACCTGGAAATAGCCCTGCTGATGAACTCAGAGAGAGAAGGCTCTCAGAACCACTTCCCGTCAGTGAAGAGCATTGTCTCTGGAGCCAGACCAAATATGTCCACCCTTCCCATCTAATGCTGCAAGCTGCTAGACCTTGAGCAAACCACAACATCTTCAAGCCCTTGTTTCCTCAGCTCAAACTGGGATTTCTAATAGCTCTCCCCTGAGGTTTTGTGATACTCTCCCAGAGGTTTTGTGAGCACAAAATGAGATCATGGATTCAAAGAGCTTATCAAATGCCTAGTGCGGCGTCAAGACCTCACTAAACATTAGCTGCTTTTTTTATTTATTTTGGAATTCACATAGTTTACAATATCCATTATTTATTGAATATAAATTTCAAACACAGCTTGGAGTGAGTGCTTTAAAAACATGAAGTATATTCCTGAATGTCCCATTTAACGGGTGGGAAATCCGAGGCACAGAGGGGTTAGGTTGGGTCCCAAAGATCCCACAAGCTGCTAAGCCTTGATACCTGTTACTGTCTTAGCACATGTGGTTTCAAGCCAAGTACCCATAGAAGCTTCATCCAAAGGCCCAGAATTAGAACTGTGTATTAAATATCTGCTGATCCTTCCCAAAGCCTTTGAGACCCAATACCTCTTGATCCCAAACCTTTAAAATGGCCCTTCACAACACTGTGAAAGGATGTGGCATATGACTCAACACATGGAGAGGATGTTGTCTCCTGCATAAGCTTTCCCCCATCTATGCTCTTTGGGTGTTTGTGCCCTGGTACCTTTGTATAGGGTACCACCCAGAAGTGAGCACAGTTGAATCTTTTACAAATGTCATATTTCATGGTGCTTGATATTGTCCACAAGTTGATAAGTACCAAAACTCCAGCTCAACTCACAGTTATGTTTGTGTTCTGGGGTAGGGCAGGCATTATGGCACAGTAGGAAAGACACTTGCTGCCAACCCTGATGACTTCAATATGAACCCTGGAACCCATATGATAGAAAAGAGAATGAACTCCCATAAGTTATCTCTCACTATTATATATGCATGTGGGTGCCTGTGACAGACAGACAGACACACTCACACACACACACACACACACACACACACACACAGAATGCACAAACACATGAACACACACATATGCATACAAGCACACATGCATGTACACACATATGCACATTCATGCATGCACACAAACACACACATACATATACACACACACACACAAATGTAATAAAACCTTTTTAAAGAAAAAGATATGATGGCAGTTGTATAGACTACAGGTAAGACTGTGGCACCTCTAAAGCTGCTCTCTGGGTCTGGGACAAACACAAAGAAAATGAGACAGTTTATTCCTCATTCAACAGAAAGTCGCTCATCTCATTGACAAATGGGCTATTTTTCCAACATCTTTATTGATCCAATTCCATCTTAATTGTTCACAAAGGCATCAACCAACATTCATGTCAAAACTCATTGCAATCCCACAGCAACCCTAGTGGGCCTAGATACAAGAAACACACAGATCAGTAAAAGCATTATTTTAGAATTAATTGCCAATTTGAAAATTATGATAAAAAGTTATCATCGTTTTTTGAAGGACAAGAAAGGTTTTATGAGAAAATAATGTAACAGTTCCCCACAGCAGAGATAGGTCCAAATGGATTGCCTGGCATTTTGTTATTTGTGAATTGTGTGCTATATGTTCTTTATAAAAGGAAAATTTATGTCACAATAAAACTAAGACTGCAGACATCCTTCTGAAGTCTCTCCATCTGTTTTCAGAAGATTTGCCAGGACCTGCCACAGCCCACCAGGCTTTCAGGCTAAGTGAGGTCACAGTGGGCTAGGGAAGTGCCTGGAAGCTTCAGGCCAGAGGAAAGGGAAGGCTGGTGTTTACAATGAGGGAGCTGGCTCCAGAATAGCTTTTGTCTGTTCAGGGCCTTTATTTATTTTCAAATCAGCTCTAAAGCCTTTGACCCCCCGTTTGAAGTTAAAGGACAGGAAGAAAGGCGTCTTTTTCTTTTTGGATTTGTATTCATTTTTTTTCCAGGCACTATATTTTGATATGTTCCTGCTCCTCCCCCAACTCCTCCAAGACACCTCCACCTTCCCTACCCCCCTGACTTTATGTTCTCTCCCTATATATATATAGTTTTTTTTTTTCTTCATTTCTTTTAATGATAGGTCTTTTTCTTTCATGGGAATTGGCCACATCATTGCTGGAGAATTCAGGATGCTCGTAAGTGCCTAGCCCAGGACATCCCAGAACTCTGAATGGCCCTGTTGAAACTGGAAAGCAAATGACTCACACATACACTTTTTTTCTCCTGGAGAGTTGCACGTCCTTCAAGTCTATAGGATGTCTGCAATCACACAAAAGTGCCTCTCTGCTTAAGGTCATGCTGGCATCCTATAAGGGACATATTCGTTTACTTCATTATTTTGTTCATGGGAAAAATAAACATGTGGTGTGTAATGCATTTATTCATTCTTTTATGCAATAAGTAAACACTGAGCATCACCCTCCCCCAAGGGTCAACCAATGTTCTAGCACTGTGAGTATAGTGCTGACATAGACTAACAATCTCTGACATCACAGCCAAATGGGAAATATGAATGCTGTACTAATTTCACATCCAGTTAGATAAAAAAACTCTATCAACATCTTCCCTTCATACTACAAGCTTAATTCATTACCTTGTTGACTCAAAAAAAAGAAAAAAATGCTATTATGAAATGATTGTTAATGCAACAGCCAAGTGCTACTATTTAAAAAGTATATTAACTCATTTGATTTTCACAGAAATCTCAGTTCTGTTAACACCCTCTCTTATCAATGATAAGCTTCATAGCTGATGAGCAATGGAGTTGCTCAATCAATGGCACCACCATTCACTAGACATCATGTTCAGATGAGCAAGATCTTTTTTAGTTTTGGTTAGTGTCCTCCCTCTATCATTCTTCTACCTGTAGGACAAGAGATTGTCTCTTGTTTCACATCTCTGAACTTGTTTCTTTATATGTACCAGATGGCCAACTATGTTATACAATTAATTCCTGGGAAGATGTTAAAAGGCATCAGTGTTACATTAAAAAACAATACACAGTACAATGCCCAGCACATACAGGTTCAAATTGAAGTTGTCCTGGTGATAATGAGAATGAGGGAGTTCATTAGAGGGTTCTGGCCTGACTAAGAGCCCACAGACTCCAGGAGGTCAGTGCCTGTCATTCTATTACTTGCTAGAGTATGAACCTAACACACAATATTTTTTGGTTAGTTATTTGGTTGGCTGGATGGATGGCTGACTTGCTGGCTAGTTGGCTAGTTGACTAGGTGGTTGGCTGGTTAGTTGATTTGGTGGGTGGGTGGCTGTCTGTCTGTCTTGTTGCATGGTTGATTGATTGGGTTGATTGGCTGGCTGGCTGGCTGGCTGGCTAGCTAGCTTGCTAATCAGCCCAAATATGGTCAAATAGAATCATGTTTTATTCCTAGGATCTCCTGAAAAGAAATGTTCCCCCGTTGTATTGTTGGTTCATCAAATGTTTAACCCACCAGAATTAATGAGTTGCTTTCCACCCCAAAGTTGCAAGCTACTGAAAAGTTCTAATCCTCATCTTTCTATTTGTGGTGATATCCATCATGCTGTCTCTCCTGTCAAAAGTGTACAAGCATGGAACATGGCTTAGTCCTTTGATTCTTTGTCCTATGATTCCAGCATCAGAAAGACATGAGCTCAAATATCACCTCAACCACTCACTACTAGGAGCTTAAAAGAGCCAATTCCATTCTCGAAGTCTCAGTGAAACTAAAAACAATAGTATCTCCATCAAAATGTGAGATTCTAGGAGGGAATTCTAAAAGGGTTCCGCATGGCACATAACATACACCCAATGTCAATAGTCATCGTACACATATGTTAGTCTCCAAATGTTCTTCATCAAAAGACATACAAGAACAAAATCCAGCCCTTCCTCACAAGACCACAAGAGCCCCTTGATCAAATGATAGGCCAATACCGCAACTCCAACTAAATGTTAATCTAGTTAGCATACTATGTATTTTTCATTTCTGTGTATATACATGTATGTGACCGGGGAAGGGGAAAGTGGTTTGGAAACCAGACTATAGTTGTCACTTCCCTGGAGCTGGAGTTACAGGTGGTTGCTTGTGAGCTGCTGAATCTGTCTGCTGAAAGGTGAGCTTAGATTCTTTACAAGAGCAACAAGGGCCCTTAACCCGCAGAGCCCTCTCTCAGCACCCATACTGTGTATTTTTAACTAGAATAGAATGTTTCTTTAAAATTAGTAAATTAGAGAGTTTATTCAATGTAAGAAATTACCAGTGTTTTGTGTCAAACATGTACTGGTGTGATTACATACACAGGTCCTGGAATGTAATAAAATACGAATCATAGTGCTATGATATATATATATACATATATATAGTATATATATACATATACATATACATATAGTAATAGATACATTATTTTGGAACTGCTCTTCCTGGTTAGATTCAGAGCTTCTAAATACATTATATATAATCTTTGGTCACACTGTACATTGAGATTTGGAAAAGACACTGCTGCCCCCTGCTGAACATCTGAATTCCCACAGAGACTGGCTAGCACCTGTCTTCTATGGAAGGAATCTCTACTGGAGGGATCTACGTTGATGTTCTAGGCATGAGTCAGAGGCAACCTTAGGGCCAGGATGTGCAATTCCCACCTTTAAAACCATTTTCAAATCACAGTGCCCTCCTCTGGCACCTTTAGTCAACCCGAGGAACCAAATAGAGTGGCTGTATTACAGAGTCTCAGCCCACGTGGTTCATTCTCTTAGCCCTAACTCTGGCAGTCTCAGTAGGACAAAGTCTCCATCCAAAATCTCCACCACCCTCTGCCTCTCTGGGGAGAAGACATGCCTCGGCCAAACATGAACCAATGTCAAATTCTCAGAACCAGGATGCCCAGCAGCCTCCATCAGTTCGCCCACTGAGTTCAAAAAATGGACAAGGGCTGTGGGTGCAGGGGGGATGTACACTGAGAAAGATAACTCACAAAGCAAGACTGTCATGGAATAGATTCAAAAGCAAAGAGCATCACTAACATACCTGTTATGTTAGGGTGGGAACCTATTTAATCCTCCTTCATTGTGACAGCTCCTGAATTAAGGGCTCATACAAAGTCACCCACACATGATGTTTTACCCCAAACTCCAGGCAGAGAATGAACTGTGTTTAGAGGCGTAACACAACTCAGCCTTCAGTCTCAAGTGTCCACACATGAAGGACCAGTGTCCCCCAGCCACACCTGGAGGCTCTTTTTAACATCAAAGTTTCTACCAGAAAGAAAAAGATGCATAATACAACTGCAAAGTGCCTGAGAAATCCCAGGAAGAGGAAGAGTTCAAAGCTTAACTTTAAAATAAACGAACTGATGGGTGGAGTCAATAGATTCCCTTTAAAAATAGTCCCATTTGTTTGTGTTCTAGATGGGGTTTCTTTGTTCCTTGGGTAATGAGTTGTCCCTAAAGATAAATTTGCTTCAGCCATTTCCTTGTCGATGAAATGAAGAAGGCATAGGCAAACAAATCTTTATCAGCTCATCTAAAGTTTACCCTCTGCCAGGTACTACGTGTACTGGGTACTTTTGACATGTTCTGTCTAACAGTTTGATGGCACTGGGCTTAGAAAAGTTGTTTGCTGAAGGTCACACAGCCTTGAAGCAGAAGATTTGGGGTGGTAATACCATTCTAAGCCCTAACCCATCACTCCACCACTTACTTCCCTATTAAACCATTCTCACACTGCTTTCTGAAGCACAGAGTCTCTGTGTCACTCTCCAAGGCCTCTACCCCTTCTGCAGCTTGCTCTTGTCCTCAGGGTGAAACCCACACACTTTCAGAAGCTGTCCCCTCACCCACAGTGAGACTTCTGCTTTTGTGTTTCCTCCCTATTTCCCCAACTCTGCTCCAGCCTCCTAATTGATTCCTGCTTGGGAGCTTTTTGTGGCATGCATCCTGTTTGGCAACAATATCAACCTGTAGGTCTGTCCCCAGCCAAAACTAAACTCTCCGTGCAGGACATCACTTCCTTCCGGGGAAGCCCTCCCTGAAACCCCTTGCTCCTGCCCCTGCTAAAGTTCCTGTTCTGAGGACCCACAGGTCCTTTCTACTCCTCTAGTGATGCTGCAGATCCCAATTCTCTTCCACAGGGCATCATGTGCCCTTTTCTCTCTCACCCAGGATGATCCCTGCCTCCCTGCCTCCCTGCCTCCCTGCCTCCCCTGCCTCCCTGCCTCCCTGCCTCCCTGCCTCCCTGCCTCCCTGCCTCCCTGCCCTGAGAAACATGTGCTTGGATGGCACTGACTCTATCCACAAGGGGAGCAGGGGTCTTTTTGCTGCTCTTCTTTTTTCCTCAGATAGTTAAAAAAAAAAAAAAAAAAAAACCCCTGGTAGATGCTAGGTTGTCTTCTATGCTTTCTCATTTGTTAATCATTTGTTAATTTCTCTATCGTTTGAGCAGTGAAAAGGTCAGGCATAGGCAAGGAATTTTCAATAAGCCCCGGGACTGAATTAGAATCCAGTGCATTTTTTTTTTTTTTTTGCTCATTTCATTCATTATCATTTATAGAATTTTGTTGAAAAGTAATACAACTGTGTGTGTGTGTGTGTGTGTGTGTGTGTGTGTGTGTGTGTGTATACACAACATCCTTTATAGAATTAATTTATATCAGCAAAGGAATGAAGAGGAAGAGGAAAGAAGGGCCAGCTAAAGCCCCCAAACTAAGTAGGTATAAAATAGCTTGACAAATGGACCTTCTAGTGTTACAGGGCTGCAACACAGGCTTAAGCATATACATAGACACACTTACACACTAAGAAGGGAGGTCTGAATGGCAGAGATCCCTATCATTCCCCACTCTAAGTCCTTGAATCAGAAACCTTGAGCATTGTGTGTATGCCACTGTGGTAACTGTGTGGATGGGAGAGAAACTACTTTCTCTGCTTCTTAGCTTATTCACCCATAGAAAGAAGACTAAAACCAGGGGAATACAATGATCTGATTTCATCCTACTCATGCAGAACAATGACAACAGCCTGTGGGAAAGGAGCAGTCAGAGGGACTGATCTCAGAGGTCAGAAGTCAGAACTACAGCATCTTCCTGCATCAAAGTGAGGTTTCTCATTCTCCTGTGATCTGTTGATGTTTTCTCCCTTCACCCCTTGCATATTCTATCCCCAAATAAACTTCTCACAACTGAATTATATTATATTCACTTAGCATAAGCACCTATACATAATATGTATATACAAATATCTGTATCAAGATTCTTGAATAGACATAAGAAAAGTCCAAGAGTAGTAGATGATTTCAGAACGCTAGCACTGCTGGACAGGGAAGTGGTGCTCCTGAAAGTGATGTGGCTTTTCTGATAGAGATGAGGAGCCTGGAGTCAGGCAGCCCACAGAGGTTCCAAGAGTTGGACCAGGATAACAAGGTACCTAATCCATGGCTATGGGATACGCAGGTCAAACCTGCTTCCTGCCAATGTCTGTGGAAAATGGGGGAAAAGAAAATCAACACAATTCCAAAAACAACTACCCATATTGCTTAAGAGTTCACATGCATGTTGAACACTGTTTTAACAAGTGACTTGCACATAACATATAGTAATTATAATTATCTGATACAATGTTTTGGTTATTTAAAAAATGGTGTGTGCCATAGTTAGGGTTTTTATTACTGTGAAGAAACACCATGACCACGGCAACTCTTATAAAGGAAAACATTTAGTTGGGGTGGCTTGCTTACAATTTCAGAGGTTTGGTCCATTATCATCCTGGTGGGAAGAATGGCGGCATGCAGGAAGATGTGGAGCTGGAGTCGCTGAGAATTTTACATCTTGTAGGGAACAGGAAGTTGGCTGAGACACTGAATGGTATCCTGAGCACAGGAAACCTCAAATCCCACCCCGACAATGGCACACTTCCTCCAACAAAGTCATATCCATTCCAACAAAGTCACCCTATGTGCCATCCTCTGAGATTATGGGGATCAATTACACTCAAAGTAAAACCGCCTGATTCTTTTCTTTGGAAATGTAGTGATCATTTATATCTGAACTGGTTACAAGCAAATTTATAAGATTTACAGATAAATCAAAATACACAAACTTAGAAAACTTTAGCCAAAACTTACAATGGGATAGAAAATCAGTATGGTGATCTTCATGTACTCATGCCTATATACAGATATAGAAACGCACATGCATATGCATACATGTAGCATGTACTCTAGAAACAACTGAGAAATATCTGATGGGACAGAAAGCTCCATGTGGAGAATGAGATGTGGCTGCTGAGGAGACACATCTCAGTAAGCCCTCAAACATCACATCAAATCACATTAATTACAGCATCACCCCTTTATAGTCTTCATGTCCCAGCCAACATCAAAACCCTAAGCAGCTCTGAAACAGCACCAGCTCTGACCAGAGGCTGCTAATGGCCCCTCAGTGGGAAAGGAGAGAGACTGTAACTTGAGTCAGATGGGGAATGGCCATTCAAGATGTGTAACTGCTCTGGAATGCGTGTGCCCTGACCATCCCTCAGGAATGTTTTTTTCAAGGACTCTGCACGGGGAGATGAGAGCAGCTAGCCTCAACTGCAGCATTCCTCCTAGCCTAGGGAGTTTACAGCTTATGGTGGAGCAAAACTGCATCTATTTCACACGGGGGTGGACTGGATCATTCCATTTCCTTTCTGAGGAAGAGCACTCTGAAGTAAAGAACAGCTGACCGGGATTAGGGCCTTCAGAGAGGAAAATACATCGATGTAACTCTAACCTTGGTGGCTAGATGTAATGGTGACTCAGTGCACCATCCCTTCCTACCCCCACCGACACAGACAACACCTCCTCATCCCCAAAAGTCCAGAGGCTAGGGCGTGTGGTCCAGTTAGGCAAATCTAGACTGCTGTGTGCAAGGAGAGAGAGTGAGGGTCAGACTCCTCGAGTATGTTACACTGCTGAGATCGGGTGTGAACCTCCTGCCTTGTGATTCCTGGAGTTGCTCTCCCAAAATGCATGCTCCAGGAACATGTGACTCACAGAACCAGAGTTATGAGATGCAGGAACCAAAAGTTCATGTTCAACTTGTTCACCAGGCAATTCATTTACACACTTGCCTGAAATACTCCCCACACTTCAGTGTGCACTTGAATGGTGGGGGGTTTGTGAGGGTAGAGTGCTGAGCTCCAGGGGTTTCCACTCCGATGTCTCAGGTAAGGACCCACAATTTACACTCCAGGTGTCAATCGTTGGCACTGACACTGTGGTCAGTGGGATATAGTTTGAGCTCACTGCCTAGTTCCATTACCAAAGAATTCCGTGACGATGGTCAGAAAGTATCTCAGAGATCCCTCCCCTCCTGACTTCTGTGCCCTTGCTGGCCACCCACCCCTCTTTTGTGTAAGTTGATCCTCTCTGAGGCACAACCAAAATTATATTACTATGCCATAAGGGGATCTGGCAGCTGTCCTATAGTGAACACTACACAAAGCAAAATGGGTATCACTTCTCAATTTGATTATACTCTCCTTCTTGATCTCTATTGTGCCTCTCTGCCTTGCTCTCTGATGATGGGAGCTATCAAAAGTGGTGGCCTTACCTACATGGAACCAACTGTGGGTAACTTATGTAGCCAACTGCCAGTAACAACCAAGTCAACTCCTGCCAAAAAAACCATGTGAACCAGTTGGAAGTAGTGTCTTCTCCAATTGAACATGAGGTGACTCCTCCCAGCCACCACCTTGGTTGTGGTCTTATAAGCCATCCTGAGCCAGAAGACCCATTGAGGTCACACTTGGATTACTGACCTCAAAACACAATGTGTGATGAACAATCAGTGGTGTGGTCAGCCACTCAGTGTGGTATGTAGTTACAGATAACTCACAGAGGTGTCTCATAAAGGATCCACTCTGAAATAATAAGGCATCTTGCTATTTGGTCCATTCTTCAAGTAGCTCAGCTCCATCTCCCCCTCCCCCATGAAAGGAGACAAAACATGTATATAAATGTAAACAGCCAACATTTAATGATATACAGTATTTACAAGTAATATCGCAATTCTCAAGCCTCTAGCCCTGGGTGATTTCCACTTGATTTTCTGGGAGGTTGTACAGGAGCCCTGCCTCCAGGGAGAATGGACAATGTGGATCCCACTTAGACCTCTGTACATTCCACCTGGCCCTTCTGAGGCTGTGTCTCTCTTGAGCTATAACTATGTGAGTTTCTGTGCCAGTAGTCCCCATGAGAGTGGAGTACTGAACCCTTTGGTTCCGAGGAGGCAGCAAGAAAGAAATGATGGGTTCCTCCGCTGAAACTGGAGCATCTCTCCCTGAGAACACTTACAGGGGGCTCCAGGATGGGCTGCTCACCCTTTCTCCAGCACAGTGCCCCGCTTTCTCCTTCCATTCTCCAGAGCTGGAGAGAGAGGCATTTTCAGAGCTGTTTGTTTAGAGGAGTCACAATGACCTGGGCAGAGCTCCAAAAGTGAGGTGGGGGCCAGGATACTCCTCACAGAGCCCTTCTCCTCGGTATTGTTCTTCTCCATAAATGGGGGAAGGCCTAAGCCCTCCTAGTCCAGATCTAAGAACATGGGACAGGAGGCAGCCGCTAACCATGGCAAAGTGGTCAGAAAGTGGATAGGTCTTTCAGAGAGCCAGGCTCCCACCACTGAGCCACCGTGCCCTCTCCGAGGAGCACCCCAAGGGATTACTGTGCCACAAGGGACTATGGCAGATGTTGTCTAGCCTGTTCTGAATGGTGTCCTGCAGTTCCTCGTCACCCAGCAGGACTGCAGCTGCCAAACGCCAACAGGAAGTATTCAGTAGCATCATGGGCATCCTAACCCCATGGGGCAAGAAAGAAATCATAGCAGCACTTCCAAGACAGGCTT